>NW_017175971.1:682176-702526 GCF_001652005.2 Ceratina calcarata | reverse complement strand
ACTATAATTTTTCAAAAAAGCCATGAATTGATTTAAAATTTTGCAGGTAGCTTTTTACTAGTAATAGGAATCAATAATAACAAATTCAACATGCCAGCATTGTTTAAGTATATAGCCTATACATCCTTAACAAATAGCGTTTGTGACGTGAAATTCGTTGAAATGATGTGATTCATAAAGGATCTTGCGATCGAACAGGGCATAATAGTCATAGTCCGTGATGAATCAGACAAGTTATATTGTTCCCTAACATGGAGGTAATCTCCGGAGCGTTCGCGGTTTCATCCAGTAAATCTTCAATGTAAAGTACAGATGTTCTATCGCGGCGCAAAGTGATTGCTCTCTAAGCGAGGAAACTTGCAACAATGACGAAGATAACGGTCATTTCTGGCGAAGAGAATGAAGAGGATACGGTACGGAAGATACTGTTTATTGCGTTCTCTGCAGGTAGGGAATTTTAATCACCGAACAACGAAACGAGATTTTATCAGCGAATTCAGTCGAGTTATTTAAACGTTCGTCATACGGGAACCTGACATTCCCTCATTCGCAGGAAGCTGACGAAGGATTCGCATTTATTGTTCCCAGCCGCGTTGCAATAAGTCATTATCGAACTTGGATGCCTGAGTAATAGGAGGATTAATATCGATCACGGGCATTGTTTGTCATTGGTTGAGACTAATTTCGGAGTTTGCCTCCGACCCGAGCGTTCCTGGGTCAAGGTTCACGAAATATCCGTCGATGTCATCGCATTGTCTACGATTATTACAGCCAGTGCTCGGCTTCGAATCAAGATTACGGGCGAGGATATGTGTCAGCTGCTTGTGGCGCACAATGAGCCATCAGCCCCTAATATCGCGCCCCCTCCCCCCTTCGGAGAATTAGGGAATCAGCTGGCAAACGATTCGCTTGACTCGCTTTTTGAACTTCCTGCGCAGCAGTATTTCTCGTTAATTAAAAGAAGAAAAATCCGCGTCAATAAAACGGAACAAGGTGGGAGGGGAAAGCGTTGAAGAGGAGTCTCGACACTCTCGGGAATGAGATGAGCGAAGGTGACGGCGAGAAGAGGACTGTTCCGTCTATCGGTTCTCGACTCTCTCTTTTTAACCGCTTTTGGAAGGCGAAAGGTGTTCAAGGTTCCATTAGAGGAATTAAACAGTAATCTTCCGTTTCTTTCTTTCTCCCTATCTCTACTTTTAATGCTTGTACAGTTAGACTGATATCTTACCCCGCCTGTTTTCCTCAGTGCGACACATTGGCTACCCTTCTGGCTCGGCGATTTCGAGTTCGATTTGTCGTTGTCCTTAACTAGAACAGAAAATGAATAGTTTCCCTTTGTTCACTAGGTAAGCTTTCTATGACAAACAGAATGAAATTTGCCACTGTCTTTCCAGTATTGTCTGTCGTTACAAGTCGATAATGGAATCATAAAAAAAATCTTTTCATTGGTCAACGGAGACAGTGCAATTGATATCTGTGATTGATAGATACATCCAGAATCTGGAGAATCGTATTTTTATATGGAAAGATGGTAAAGTTTATTTCAATCGAGACAGACAGCGTTATCAATGTTCGTGACTGCTTCGCCTAGTAGCCTGAATACGAACGATTACTATTAATGCTTAAACATTCATCTGATCGTGCGTTTTTTCCCCTCTTTACGATTTATTCATTATAAGCGCGGTGATTGCTGGAAGTAACTATTAAGACCGATATTCATCTAAAGTCGGTGAAAACAATTGCGTGAGGCCTGTTCACGCATTAAAACGGTTTACGTCACAGACCCGATATGTATTTCTTCCCTTGAGAACTTCAAGGTCCAAGGTTATCCTAAATTCGTCACATTCGTGCTTCTAAAAATAACTTTAATACCTTTTTAAGGCGGACCTTAATTCAGTATAGAGGTGAATTTAAATATTTTTCTCTTTTATGTTTGAGCTTTACTCTCGATGGCAAGAGGTAGCAGAAATAATAGAATTTCTTCCCTCTTATCAGAGTAATTATTCATTTGGGGCAACAAGAATTTAGCAGAAGTTTCCGCCTGCATCGACTTAGATAATTGCATTGTGACGCTCTGACGCACGCATCCTTTCTCGAAGCAAGATGCAATTAATTGAGTCAAATATCTTCCCTTATCGAGGATCCATTCATATTTACCGATACCTCACAAAGCCCCTCGATGCGTAAGCAGTCGTTCCTTTTCAAAATACTTCGGCCTTATTCATTTTAAAAAACGAAGAAATGTTTGTATTCCGAATAAACAGGAAGCGATATTTAATAAAATTATTGAGATCATAGATAACTTCTACAACGCGTGTAAAATCGTATGGAAAGTTTACTTCGACCGACTTCTGCTCGTGCGAAGAGAAGTTTGTTTGGAACGTCGGAGAATAAAAGTAAATTGGATACCTTCTATAGGTTTTGCCGCAGGCCTACTTCGTCTAGAAGTATCCTTGTCGCAAGTAGACTTATAGACACGAGTCGCTGCAACGATGAGAAACTATACACGAAGGCGGAGTCCATCGAGCAGCGGCTTCGCGTGAACCGTTTTTAGTTTGCGCTCCTTCTCCTCCAAGGGCGTCAAATTAATGAACGTCCGCGAATAAGCCTTGTACGTACAGTTTCAGATGCTATACAGTCCGCGGTCCGTCGCGTGATACGACTTCACCTCTCTTTTTATTCGCTTACACTATCGCAAACGAATTTCGTATCGTGTTTTACGCTGGTACGGCCGATAGGAATCGCGGACATTTTTGAAATCGATTTCACACCGCCGCTTCGAGTCGGCCCGGAATGGCAAAACTAGATATAAATAATTTCCATCATCGGGATCGTTTTTTTCCTCCCTCGGCAATCTCTCGTTTCAATCGCGTGCGGGCGGGAACAAAAATGTCGATTTAAAACAAACGAGCGACACCGGTGCGCAGCTGGCTTTTATACACTTCTGACTAATAAATTGTTGCGAATTTTTTCGTATACATTTTCCCTCCGACCGACGCGTTCTCTCTCGGTTAAACAATATAAAAGAAATACGTTTAAGTCGGGCAAACATTTTGGCTACGTGGAGGACAATTTTTGTTAATCCGACCGTACGATATTTATTACAGGGATTACGCGAATGGCCTCTGAAATATATTTCTACCTGAAACGGTTCGACCATTACTGTCTCAGCACAATTTCCTAAGAATAATAACAGAACTTGACCATAGAAATTATATACCTCCGCCAGTAGTATAAAAGATATTAGCGCGAGGTTTAAGTAGTATGACCTAGTTGCGGTCAGACAGAGCAAACGATCAAGCTTCGCTCACTAAACACACGTTAGTCATCGCTTACGTATATTTATTACTCGTATAGTAAATCATACATTATTCCTATAAGCAAAAACGAACCGATTCGAAAATATGATAAATAGGTCATGCAAAATATAGTTTTCCCATTCTGTGATCCATTTATGATCACGTTCGTAACAAATGGTCAACTACTATTTCAACTGCTTAACTCATTACCACGTTGCATGGTCGAACATCGATTAAACTGGCTCGAACTTATCGATCATTAGTTTCGCATGAATTACATGCTACATAACTACGTTAACCTGAACAGCCTGATCGTTACGTTCAACTTGCAAGTGAAGATCGCAGAGCGTACCAACGTCCCAGTGCTTGTACAAGCGAACTTTCGCGATAGCAAACCAACTTTCCATCCGATCACATCGTTCACCGTTTCTTTTAATCGTTATACCAGTCACGACTGCGTGAGTTTTAGTATTCCAAGAGCGGATTACAAACATCGGTAACAGGGAAAAAGCTCTATAACGTCAATGATGTGGTTACCTGTTATTCGCAAGTGCTTCCCACCGAGGCTCGCGGTATCGGTCGTGAGGATCGGCAATGGTGTCGAGAAGCCATCAAACACCTCGATTCGTGACATATCGATCCCCCGTCTTTCGCAAGCCGCGTTAAGCACGTCCCTGTTACAAAAAGTTTGCCCTGTGTTAACTTACGTTTACCTTGGAAATAAAAGAATTCATATAAACGTCTTGAATCGCACTTATTTTCTAAGTCACGTAACTCACACTGTTTAAATGGTAACTAATTCTGTAAAGGTGGGTCGTTTGTTTCCACGTTTCCTCTGTTAGAATGATACATAGAAAAAAGCTGAACTTTTGCTGGTCTCAAATAATCCACCTTTACACAGCAAGGGTTAATTTAAAAAATAGGCTCTTATTAATTGAAGTGCTATCATAGAATGTTTTGTGAGAGACAATATGTATCAATAATGAAAAGTTTTATACGATATCGTTTTACGAAGTTAGATACATAGGTCGGATGCCTTCGTTTTGAAAGCAACAATAACGAGAGGGGAACCGGGGCTCCGCGTAATGGCCTCTTGGCAAATCCCTGACGCGAAAGTGCCTAAGTACCATCTGGTTCGGGCGCGATACATCGAGGTTCTAATGCCCATAAAGAGCGAACAACTTTGATAAGATTACCTCGAGGGAGTTGGCCCACCCGGGACCGTTTCAGGTATTACTCATTATTTAGTACCGATTATTAAGCAACGTGACGGGCTCATAGGGACGCGCCGCGGTCTCGTTTCGAGGCCGGTGCGGCGTTAAATTCGCGCTTTTCATTCCCCAACCGCGGCAAGAATTCTACGAAATTACCACCGCTATTTACGAGCACGTAAATCGTTCAAAATTTCATTTGCCCGTGACACGCTCGTGGCATTTCGGTGCTTCGTGATAACGTGAAATCAGACTCGCAAAGAGACAGGAAAAATTACTCCACATGTAAAATCGTAGCATTTCCGATTTATTCTGCTTAAATCGTAACAATTAAACGAAACTTGACGAGTAAAAGTTTCTAAGATACGTACGTATCGAGGGTAAAGTAATTAAGTAAACTTACGCCAAAGAAGCACCCTTAGCAGCAGGCAGAAACTCATCACGGTCCAGGGCGCCGAAGTCATCGGACAAGTCGAAACTGACGCTGAAATACTCGCTGCTGGATACCTGAAGAATTGATTTACAAGAGTTTTGGCAGACGCTGACAACCATTCAGAGAGTGAAGGTACAGAGGGAAGGTCGCGGGTCCGCGAGTTTTGGACCAAGAGTTTCCGGTAGGGAGTATTCAACTCAGGATTACATCTGTACGATAACTTGAAACTCCTGAATGGTGCAGAGGTCGGTGCCAAATTTGGCAGCTGTGCACGAAGGGAACCCCGGAACTTTTCGACTTACGTAACGACCGCAATCGTTTTCCCTTCCCAAATATTTGCCTGGAAATCTGAATTTTCAATCCACAGGGGAAAATTCTTCCTCAATTCTTCATCTTTCTATACGATTGAAAAATTCTTAATATATTCGAAAGTATGTCAATATCTGTCACGGGAAGCTGGTACGTACGTACAGTGAAAATAAAGATTTCTCCTACGTAAGTATGATTTTTCCTTTTTAATCATTGTTTCGATAAATTAGATCGCAACAATGAAAGGTATGCCTCGGGTTTGATACTACCCATTGTGTCCAACGATGGAATTCTGCATTTTCAGCGGAGCTGATACACGTAGCGGTAACGTTAAGTGCCTATTCGACGAAGGCTTCACCATACTGAGCGACTATTATACATGGGGTGACAGGTAATAAAGAGCTTTTATTTATGAACCCGTTGGCTGGCACACGGAAAATGGATCGCGTTTATTCGCCGCGAGCTTCTCTCTGTCACTTAGCTTTACAATCGTTCCTTTTATTGTCGCTCGTATTTTTTTCTCATCGCCATTTAACCGATCCGGGTCCCGTTTTCCTTTCTCCTTTTTCATCGCGTCGAGTTTCAAATACGACGGCGTGACGGAAAATTTCACCGACGCTCCAATGTCGCAGCTTACAAAACTGGTTTCAAAGACGCGAGACGCGTCGCTTTGCAGGATTCCTTGAGTGTGTAGCTTTGACAAATATTTCCTCATGCGTTCGTCTCTCATCGGAATTTCACGCTCCGTTTGGAAACACAGGGTGCAAAGTCGTGCCCGCAAATATTTGAACCAACAATTGCAGCAAACGACTCTCACGGCTCATAGTTCTACCTATCCGGTACGTGTTCGCGTAAAATAATCCCCGACGTCCTTCGCTGTTTAATTAATTTGCCACGATGGGAACGATGCCACGAAACTACTCCCCGTTCCCGACAAGAATCTAATATGTACAATATGTATGCACATATACGGAGGTACAACGAGACTTGGTCAAGTGGCAGCTGGCACAAGCGGTCGAGTAGAATGAGTCCGAATAAAGCCAACTAGAATTTCCCAACAAAAATCCCATCTGGAGATAATCCCATTTTCCTTTTCCTCCCGCCACCCGTTTTCCAAACGAGGTTCAAGTTTGATCGTTAACACCTTTCGCTTCGAAATCCTTCGGTCAAGTGAAAAAAATTTTGCCGTTGCAGAAACTCTTTGTAAACTTTATCACTTCCTTCCTTTCTTTTAACAAGATTTCTTCAGCTGCGATTAAAATCCTTCTTTATTCCGCTCTTCGCGAATTTCACGCGTCGACGACGAATTCGGTCGCCAAACCTTAAGGCTTAAATCGATAATCGCGAGTGGGGAACGTTTGCATATTATCGATTCGAGGCAGACTGCTTAGGGAACGCTCCCGCGGGATTCCGGGCTGTAAAAATAAATACGCGGCTCGTGACAAAAAGGTACAAACGCGCTCGTTACGTCCAATCAAAGTTTCTTTCAAAAATTCGGATAAGGTAAGGGATTCCTGGCGCGGTGATACGATCGGCACCCCCGGAACGATAATGGGGGGGCAATCGTAGGAAATTGGCCATCGATGGAGTCCAACTGGCTGTTTCATTGCCTGAAATCGATCATCCCCTCTTTTTGTGCTGCTCCTTTCTTGTTCCACTTCGGACGACCACCCCGATGCTCTTTCATTCGATCATATCGTATCACCACTTATCAGTGTTTCAATGAGAATTAACGATAAGCATCCATCTCGAATAGAAATAGTTCCAGACCTTATCATAAATTTGTATTCACGTATATATGTATCCTGTATTATTTACATGTATAAACCTCTGGTTTACACAACGTGCATGAAATTTAAGATCACCTATAATACTTCCCTTGAATAAACGGGTAGACGGTGTAATTTGAAGCTATAGGAAAGAGTAGCTCTCGTCCGATTTGCAGTCGTTAGGCGAGCACGGTGTACACTTTTATATACGTTAAAACGCAATTTCCCCTCCACGCAATTATCCCGACTGTTTTACATAATTGGAAACAAGAACGACGTTGTTTAACATGCAACGTTTGTAATATCGATTCTTCTACTGTTGCGAAATTCGACGCGACGCAACGTCGAACCTACGTACGCGGGACGTACGTAGTACATACGCGCATACATGGTTAAACGTTCCAATTTCCCTGCAAGCTATCCGCGGTGCTGTTTCCCGATATTTCACCCCCCGGATCACGGTTTATCGCGTAAAACGGACAGCGAGACGTTTGCATAATGTCGCTGCGACCCTTTTGTCGCGTTCGCCCCATCGTCGACGAATGGCCACTTTCTTTTGATGAGATCCCGCGATAGTTAATAATAAAGCTACAGGAAGACCTCCGTTCTCCTTCAAATGAACTATGTACTTCCCGGTGAACATTGGTAATTCTCTTTTCAATTTCTTTACAAAAAACTGTGCAATCTTCTCGAATTGTGTCAGCGAAAAGCATTCTTAAGGAGTGTCTTTCAAACATGAATAATACGATCTTTTGTATAAGTAAATTATAGTTGACTATGTTGGTTGAAATTATTACTATAAATTGCCTCGCTGTTCTGGTTCAAATATGTTTCAATGTTTCTCGTATCATTTAATCGTTATTATCGCAATATTCGTTTCTCGCTCAAGCGAGCTCGCGAAATCGTATCAATTTCTCTTACAATTGCCAGATTCGTTCGAGAACGAGGCTCTAAACCGAATTTCCACCCCCCGTTTGTCGTTTCGCTGTACATATAGCTTCATCGAGGGGAATCCTCTGTCCAGCGGGGATTACAGAAGAGCAGCAGGACATCGGTACAGGGTGGCAGGTGTTTGACCGCGATCGATCGCTTAGCAATTCAAATTGCAGTTTCCAGTACTTAGATACGAGACGAGGCGATGCGATCGTCTCACACTCGTTACCTCGCGATGGGACTAAGACGATAAAGTAAAGTGTCTCGCGAGGCATTTTCCCTGCGTAATTCCCGACGATTACGAGCCATTTTATCTTCGGCGACGAGTCCTCTCCGACGTTGCAGAATTAATTGTTACTACGTCTTCTGATCCCTTAATTTTTTTTTCCTCCCATTTACTCGAGCGGAGGTGCGTGATTTAATTTACCATCACGCCTTGCCTTTAATTCTCTTCGCCGTCCTTTTTGTTGCGTCTGCTACTTATTTAGTACTTTGTCTCGACCCTCTTTTACGTCCCCCGAGAAGAGCTCGGTTTTAATTCACTCCATTTGTATCCTTCGTGAAGTTCGTTGTAATCGCGCAGAAATTTAATTATAATTGTTAATGTATAGTATTAATAGGATTTTCGATGAATGTAGTGAAAATAAGAAACAGATTTAAGCTCTACTTCTCGAGAGAACGTATGCCTTCTTTCGATTCTATAAATGAAACCGTTCATCTTCTTGGAAAATCGAAAAGGGAGACCCATCGACGTTTCAATTACAGTTTTATTGTCCCACCGATGCAGTGTATCAGCATCACACAGATTTAAATAGAAGTTCAGTTTCGAGCTTGGATTTGTTGGCGATTTCACTGTCACGGGACGCGTTACTCCGGATAACAAGATCTTTCCTTATTCCGTTGCCGTTTCCACCACGTCGCGTTGCAGAAAGACCTGGAGAAAGCATTGCCGCGCGGCTAAAACCCTTAAAGGATCGAATGTAAGTCTCTTCAGCTTTTCGCGAAGCAGCCGGCTTTCTCACGTTTTTCGTACGCCTTTCATATCGTCCCGCGACAGAAAAATTCCGACTTGTCTCCATTTCTGTTCTCAATTGTCATAACAAATCTTTGGATCGTTTTCGCTCGTTATTCACGTACGCTTTGTTTTCCTTTGAACGAAACGAGCGAAATATAAGAAAGAATTCTCTCATAAATTCAATCCACGTGATGTTTTACATCATAAAGTAACAGTTATATGTGAAGATCGCTTGGTATGCGAAGCTTGCGATAATTCGAAATAAAACAATACCGTGTTAATGTGTTGAATTTAACGTCGGAATTGCGTTTGCTGAAAGTTTGATCGAACTATCTCGCGAGCTGTAGTAGTACACGTATTCTTACAGACGTGCAGTAAGATTAATCTCTTGTCTGACGAGTACAGAATTGTTTGCTGTTATTGATCGGTGAAACAACAGCGGTGGAACGTAAAGGTTACGTAAGCTCGCGGTATCTACACCTAAAATTAGGACAGCTTTTGATTGTCATTCCCTCGATTTGGCACTATCCCCGCGTCCCATGTTTCGACCCCGTGCATCACGTTGTTAAATAAAAATTATTTTTCGATTGCCTCGAGTCGACGAAATGCCTAATCCTCTTCGTATTTAAAAATCGATCGGGGAACTGTTTGAAATCTGTGATTTTAATAATTTGAAGTTCGACTGACCTGTGACCGCGAAAGCTTGTGTCTGGTACGGTTCTGATGGGCACTGTCGATCGACGGTGCGGTCGGCACAAGGAAACGCGGATTACTTTCGACATTTTGGGGGTGGTGCAGTAGCTGCTGAGGTTGGTAGTGATGATGAAGATGCTGAGGCTGCGGCGGCGAGGGAGCACCCTCCAAATGGTGTTCCCCCGTATCCAGCATTCTGCTGCCCAGAGCGTCCAACTGGGTCAACGACCTCGAACGCACCTGCAATCACACGCGGTTATGCACATTTCAATCATCTTGGCATAGATTGTTTCGCTCGCTGTATCAACGCAACATTTGTCGCATGGTTATACATAAGACATCCAGTGGATGGAAAAACAGAAGGAACGTCGACTGTTTACATAGTCGCCCGCGGTATGAAAGTAGAACACAGTCGATCAGACGTTGCAATGCATGCGGAATATGAGATAGTAGAAATAAAATAACAAGAGAAACAATATTTGTGATAAAAAGTGTGTCGTCGGAAATATCTCGACGACGTGGACGAAATCGCCTTAGCGTTGACCGAGTAATTAGGGGCTTGGCGAAATCTTCGGGCTAGGCCGGTGGTACGAAAAATAAATTCGAAATACCGCGGCGACGGTGAAATTTCGTTGCCGTGAAACTGGGTCACTGCCAATCGACCTGCACTGGCGGTATCGATCATACCAGTCGGGACCCCTTCGTTATCTCGATCCGGTGCGGGCATTCGTCCGTGCCGATATCTAACCCTTTTTGTTCGTCCACCCCAGTTCAAGTCCCACGGCCTGGCTTCCTTCGATCGACTTGTCTTACGAAATTGCCGTCGATACTGACGCGAGACGCGACCAAGCGAATGCATCGATAGTTTCGGCCGATAATGATCCCGGCATTGATTTGATCCCGGCACAAACGTGAGAAGTATATGTACAACGTTACTGTACGTGTCGTTCTGGTGTTTTGCAATGGTTACCGCAACAGCGATGCGGATTTGTATCAGTGGAGTACTATTGAAACACACAGGGGAATCAAATGGCTGCTCTAAACGATATCAAGTGTCCCACTGTTCTCGCAGCAAGAAAATGGTCTCAGTGAAACGAAAAAGTGTACGTACACCTTGGAAACAGAATACACTGAACGTTTTGCTTGTGTAAACCGAGAACTCATAAAGCAAGAGTGAATTTTATAAAAACATTTAATCCGCTTTTTATAAAATATTTTGTTCATTGAATTATTACGTACAATTGCTTCGAGTGAAATGCCGGTCGTTCAAACGGCAAAGCTTGACACAATGTAGCATTACGTTAAAAATTAATCAGGATTAGAGATATTGATGGTAACTGGCAACTGCCATTTAAGTTTGGGAGTCTGGGATTACGCTCCCTTTGGGTAAAATACGATCGCGATTACGATTCGCAGTTATTTATAGTCGCAGTGGGATACATCGTGCGTGTGACCAGTTAATAATAAATTGAATTACGCCAAATTGGTCTTGATTTACGTCCATCCGAAATGACAGCAAATTAGAATGTATCTGCGAAGATTCAGCCTGGAGATGTGGACGTAGATAGACCAGAGTATTCACGTGTTCGGCGAAAGCGAAATAGGACGATATGTGGTCGGACAGGAGGAAGGAACAAAAAGTATTTCCATCTGTCACTAGAAGAAAGTATCGGACGATAAAATATTGAGGGAAATATCGCTGAGGAAGATGAAAAATGAATATCGGATCACAGATGGATATCGTTTCGCGAGGATACAAAGGAACAAAGAGTTTTTTTTTTCTTACCTTGAAAATCGTAACACAGTAAAAACAGACGTATTCTCGCGGGAACGAGCGAGTTGCAAGGGGTCGCAGCGATTTTTCAAGAACGAGAAAAAATGATCGCTCGTCGGTTATGCGATAAATTAATCTAAGATAGTGGAAGCGGCACCGCGTTAGTTCCTGTCCACAGCGACGGCGTTCCCTGATAAATCAAGCTTCTCCGATTCGATGCACGTTTTCCAACGGAGGAAAAATACTCGTTAAGCTATATTCATATTTTACCATTTCGTTTTCGGTTACTCTATTAGGATGCACCGAGTGTCGGATGTTCTGAAATTGGAAAATTGGCCAGAAGACCATTTGCATCGCGTGCGATAGATTTACTTATCGCAATTGAGAAAGCGGGACGACTTTTTCAAATACATATTTTTTTCCTTCCGCCTGGAAGCTAATTAATCAGAGCCACTTTAGCATCTTGCGAATAACATCGAAAGTGGGTCGAGCAGCTTCAAAAGGTACAAGCGTAATCAGGCCCTTCCATCGAAACACCCTTCGACATTTTTAACAACCTAGGCTCGCTCGCCTGCCGTCATAATATATGCAAATTAATATAAGTCGAAACGTTCAGGGCCGTTGCATTAATCAACTATACGTGCGGGATGATTCCGAGGACCTTCGCGACACACGACAGCCTCATGAAATCTCGCGAACTCCGCGCAGAGAATTCTTTTAAAAATTTTATATACGAGGAATACGAAAACGTTTTGATAATAACGAGAAAGGCCCTGTGGCAAGAGCACTTTTTCAAAGTAGCTGGGCGACGTAAAGTTTCGCCGCGAGATACGAAAAGTTACGACGCTATGCGACGGGTTCCTATTACGGAACGCAAGGGGAAAGAGCAGTCTATTGTCAGACATATATTACAGCGAACACGGAGAAAGTATTACATCTGCCTCCGGTAACTTCCACCACGCGTGTTCCCTCGAAACTGGTTACAAACTTCAAAATCGTGCTACCTTCAGTGGAAACACTCAAATGCATCAAATATAATTTTTCAATATCACTATCAATAAATGATTGCACATTATAAGTGTAATGCGTATTTTTATAAGAGGCCAGGATTTTTAAACGATATAAACATGAGTAACCACTGTATGCACTTTTCTTTTATGCGATATCTGGAGAGAGATTACAGTGCCCGTGGTAGATTTAGCGAAATAGCCCCTCATGCACGGTCGGGTGTGCACATATTCCCAAAACGTTTTGTAAGGTTTACGGCAATTCTGTATCGAGCTGGTCCCGCGTGAAAAATAAGATGGTTTTCGATCCAGCTGCCATATAAATTTTTATACGGGGAAATAAATTGAGGACGCTTTTTTTAGCCGCGTAAGTACGGCCATAAATTCGACGCACATTTTTCATTCACAGTCTCTTTATCTACATTTTCGGACTCATACGACCGCTAGACACGTTGTTTCACATTTCATGCCGTTTTACTCTTATACTCTTTAGCATCTTGTATTTCCCTCGTAATTCACGGGCCGAATTTTGATGAAAAAAAAGTGTCGAAACACGCGTGCACGTTATACAAGTTTTTTCGCAATAGTTTATGTGCCCGCGTACTGCGACCCAGTTCCAATGTATTGCGCTGTCGTTGAAAAAAAGTGCGTCTCATTTTTCAAACGAATCGTCGACCGTTGTTTCAACGCCGAGTCCTCACGGAGCGATCAGAGAATTTCTCTTAGTCTTTTTTTTTTTACAATCGTCATTAGTTTCTATTCGCAACGCGACGCGTTTAATTTCCTTAATCTGTTACGGTCACGTTTATGTGTTCCGCGAAAGCTTGTTAGACTCCGGCTGTGTAATTTATTAATACTGTGGCCACACGTTGTAAGGCGAAATATATACGAGTAATTCAGTAAATCTCTTGGCTTTAATAAAGATGCAAAGCAGCTGCCGGCGTGTAAATCTTATAAAGAAATCAGTAGTAAGGTCCGCAATCTTTTACAGTCCCTAAGTAAAAACTCTACTGTTTCAATAGTTAATGACACGACACTAAGTATTATCGTATCGAAGACAACACTCTATTTTACTGCTAAGTTTATACGCATCATGCATATTGTACGTCGAACTGCCTACGAAACCTACGCACTATGCAGTTATGAATTAGATGAAGTACAGAATAGTAACTCCTGAGTATGAATCATGATTTAAAATTAAACAGCTATGAATGGAAGAGAAAGAGTTAAAGGAAATGTTTCTTCACACCGTTTGAAATTTATCCCACGCTCCGTGTTAGCTGAACCGAAAAATACGTACTCTCTTGAAGCCTGGTTTGTGCACCGAAAGTAACGGAACTGGCGAAACTGTCTGGCGTCGTCGTGTCGTCGCCTTCGCCCTCGAAGAGAAATGACTCGGAACGAGTTATCCTTACCCCCGACCAACCCCATAAAATTGTACACGGTTCAACACCGTGCAACAACCCGGAGACTTTTCAGACGTCACGGAAATAAAATCAAGCAACAAGATTAGCGTTTTCGTATTTACAATGCTATTCATCTTCTCTTTGTTCAGCTGAATTCCACTTAAATACGCCCATCAGTTTCAGACAGCTGGGATTATGGAATGTAAATGGGTATCATTGCATCTTAATTCATCTTAACAAGAGCGATACAAACGTTGTACCATTAATCAGACCGTCACGGCATGCCCGACGGTGAGATATCATCCCAAAATGCACGCTCGTCGTGCGTGCCATTTTCCATTTGCTCGATACAATTACTGTCGCGAACAAACGAAATAGCCAGTCATTAGCGAGTAATAAACGGGCGGAGACCGACTAGGGAATTTCATTACACGGGTTCCTTGCGCCGTTTCCATTTGGCCTGTCCCGCAATTCAACCCTCGCGCCGCATCCCTTGAACCGCCCGGCAACAAAATATGGAAAGTCGTCGGATAAACGCGAAAGCGAAAGAGAATGAAATTGAAGGCGAAGGACACCGACTGATGAAATGGTTACTCCTCGGTTAATAGGTAATTCCGAGATGCGAGCGGAAACGACGATGGGAAAGATAAACCGAGCCTCGTTATCAGCGAACGTACTTCTCTTTTCCCTTCAATTTCTTTATATATTTATTTCATTCGACGCGGTGCGACGGTCATTTATCAAAGAACTCCAGTTTCATACGCACACGCTCGGATAAGATATGATGTATTAGGGTTTCCTCTGTTTTTTCTCCTCTTTATTCGCTTTTCATGCGACGCGCCGCGTCGGTGATTCCGAGCGATTCGTTTGCAACAGTTTGACAACGCGTTTTTCTCCTATTCTCTCCGTACTTTTATTTTCACCTCTCGTACGAGACGCCCGAGCGGAGGTAATACCGAACGTGAAATTGGTTAAAGCGACTGACAGAATTTGCCCGGTTTGACGAACTTTACATTCGTACCGGATGAAAATTAACGCAGATTTCACAAATACGGACTTAATAATAATTTAATAACTTTATGAAATCCCATGTTAACTCAGTCAGAGATACGTTCGTGTATCGGACGTTGCAAATTAAAATCGAATTGAGGATACGAATGCTTAAGCACGATTAACACTTTCCAACCGCGCATGTCAAACGACCTTAATGTTCTAAAAATAAATGAATATTATTAATACGATACGTCAAGCTTGAAAATTCGTTCCCGTTCCTAATCGGATTTTCAAGCTCAGCGCAATTAATTCCGCTTTAATCATGGCCCTTAACGTGGCCCGCAATCGTGACGGAAAATGAATAGTGGCGAATGCCAGGCATTTCCGATCGCATTTTCTTCGCCTGATTGCGATTTCCTTATGTCACAGGAAATCGATCCGAATCGACTCGTTTCGTTTTCTCCGCAAATAAAATTTCGACGAGTACTAGGATATTGAAGACAAAGAAGCCACTCTCGTAAAATGTAAATAAATTTGCAAATGTAGTCGCCGCAGGTACCAGCGACTAACCGAAAAAAGATGAAAACTCGTTACGACGCAGCGTTGGACGTACAATCACAAGCCCACTCAAACCTTTGAAAAATAATTCGCTTTCGCGATTCTGCTCGAAACGAAATCCAGAAAAACCCTTAACGATGCTATGAAGTAACGTGCCATTTTTGGTGACGCCCGTGCGTGGGACTCGCGAGGGAAAAGTCATAATTTGGACCAGGGAAATGTTACCGGTTATAGCTCTCACTCGTGGGACGTTAACAGCGAAATGTAAATTAATAAACGGTTTCTCTACGAGTAAAAACCGAGGCCACGAATTTCACGTTTTAATAACTTTTATCTGCAGTTGGCAGAGCGTGAGACATTAATTTCTGTCAAGATCGCGTTATCAACGTCGTTCAAAGTCGACGAATTTCAATATTCACCGCGAACGATCGAGCGAGTTTGTATGAAAACGCGGTACAGTCGTACTGATTTCCAGATAACAAAGTAGGCACTAATGAGCGGTTGGGACTATTAAATCTCGGAATTTGTGTCGATTGTTGTGGCCAAGCCGAAAAGTTTCGGCATGGCCGTCGCTCAGCCAAATATGAATAAAGGTTTAATTGGTGATTGGACAGTAAACGATTGTCTCCCCAGGCGGATGCCAAATTAACGTTCCCGCGATGTCTGTCGACGAAAACTATTATTTGCAAGAACAGAATTGTTCGGTCTAACAATAACCCGTTGCTCAAACTTCTATCGAGGTCATCTGCGCTAATTAAATTACGAAAACTAAAGTAAAACTCTCCTCTTTCTGAGACTCGCCTCGTCGCTCGATATTACATAAAATTCCCTCGATTTCAGTTAATCTACTACGATTCCCAGTGCGATTATATTGCGACGATAATCTTTGCAATAAAATTCTATCAAAAAGAGATCTTTGATTTCTATACCAACAACTCGAGCTACTAAAAGCTGAACTTTCGTTTTAATTTGCGCAGTTACGATTAAACGTTACCAAGTTAATTTGAAACAACGCACGTGGAGGAAAGTTCCTCGCGCACGAGATACTCCATCTCATTGCACTGCATATTTCATCCCGTTTAATGATAAACTTTCACGGCTCGTTACGAGTCGCGGTGAATAAATTAACAATGGTGTTTTAAGTTGACACCTTTCTTTTTTACGATACGGTACGAACCGAGCGCGCGTAAAAACCAGATTAGGATCTGATGCATTATGCAGCGGGCGCATAGCGTGTGACACGCCGGATAATTTGTTGCACGCGCATCCAACGTTAATTACGATTAACAAAGGCTCGATCCTACTCCCGAAGAGTAGCTATCCTCAGTCTAACCTCGTTTACACACCCTCGAAGATGCGGATAATATCTGTCGTCGCGTAAGGATCAATTCTAGATCTCTAGAGCCAACGATCTCTCCATGTGGATCACGTCTCATAATCGTAAGACCAAGTGTTGTATTATGAATTACGTATTCCTGAGGAGTGGAGAGTGGCTCTAATACTGTGACGTGTAGTGCAGGGCGTGAAAGAAGAGAGCTTGATCGATAACGCGGGAGCGACACACTCCAAGTATATGTACAGGGGTTCCTCCTATAGCGTGAGTCATAATACTGCTATCGGGGGTTGAACGTGAATCACGTTAGTAAGTCATCCACAGATCATCGTGGATAACCGAGCTATTACGTGGTAACAAGAATCACGAAACCGATACCGAGAAATTGTTATGGAAGAACGAATATGACATAATTAATAATCGCTTTCTTCCATTTTTCATTATCCAATATTTTCAACATTAACATAGTTTTAACAATATAATTCACTTAGTGTCGGGCGGGAAACTCATACGGGCCGTTTCACCGAATTGCTTTACCGAGCAATTTGGGTCACAGCGGTGTGTCATCACTTGAGGACGTGGCCTATG
The DNA here is from genome assembly GCF_001652005.2 of Ceratina calcarata. Taxonomy (NCBI): domain Eukaryota; kingdom Metazoa; phylum Arthropoda; class Insecta; order Hymenoptera; family Apidae; genus Ceratina; species Ceratina calcarata. The sequence goes on along the minus strand of NW_017175971.1, from coordinate 685,205 downwards.
CGAGCTGTCAGGGGCTAATATGGATCACTGAGAGATTCTAAGCCCTTAGCTCTTCGCGAAGGGACGATGCTACTGGTCAGATACGTGCCTCGGTGCCGCGTCGTGCAAGTGGTATGAGCACGTGCTTCGCCGGACAGTCGCGATAAGTTTAACCCCTTGATCCCGGCGCGAAGCATGGGGTATTAAAAGGACCGAGCGTGATACGGTGTAACACTCAGCAGGATATTATTGTGAAAATCGTAACGGCAAAGGGAACCGTAATGGCGCGACGCGACGGAGGATTGCGACGATAAACAGACAATCGTGGAAAGTTCATCGTGACAAGAATTTGGCGTAGTAACGACCAGCGAAACACCCGGTCTCGAGCTAATGACTCGCAATAAAGTAAATTTCCTCCCGGGCGTAGCCAGAAGTGCTATTAACGCTTTTGCTCTGGAGAAGTTTGCTGTGGAACTTCCACTCGTCGACTAGAGACACGGTAGCGAAGTGTGCGTTTCCCTTCGTTAGTCGTGACAACGAACAAATTTTTTTTCTCTTTCTTGCTCTTTGCATTTCTGATTCGAATCGCGCTCAAGTCACTCGTTGAGTATTCTTGATCGAGTAGAAAATGTATAAGGCAGCGTTGTATCTATAATATAACCGCATCGTTTAATTACGGTTGAGCCTGCGGGATCGTCGAGCACCCGGCTAGCTCAAAGCGTGCGAGCTCGCGTTCTCTGCCTTCACCCCCTTTGCAACCTCGGCTGACAGTCTCTCCTTACCGTACGACCGCACCGTTGAATTATACTACTGCGCGGTAAAGCGGTAACTAACAACCCTTGTGACTAACGGGGCAGCGAGTTCATAAATTCGATGTAATCGTTCTCATCGTTTCTCATTCGCTGCTAGCCTTACAGTCGATCAACTTATCTCGAAGCGATAACGTTTCAAAATTTTGCAATTGCTCCATAGGCATCGAAGTTTAGAGTTTTTATTATTTCTTTCCGAAAATAAATTTACACAATATTTTGTGGAAGCTCCTATAAGATCGGTGGATCTTCTTATTTGGTTGTCCAAACGAAAGCGAAGAAATTTTTGTAGCTCGTATTAAAAAAATTATGTTTTAATATAAAAATCTCGTTTCGAAGTGTTGCACCAGGGAATAGAGTGACATATTAGAGAGCCAAAGCGAGCACAGGCGAGCCCAGAATTCGATTACACTGCAATCTCCTGGCATTTGCTACCGGTATCCGGCAATTTTAAGTCATACGCGCTAGTGAGCTCAGCATTTTGGTAATTAAAACAGGATTGTCCGTCGCTAAGTAAATTTCTACTGCCACTCGGACTGTTTCCAAAATACTCAGAGGCACGTACAATCCGTGTTTAATACACCAGATGTGCCTAATCAATTTTTTTAATGATTGTTTGTAGATAAAATAAATGCTTTTATACTTTCAGTCTTGATAATTGCGAGAAGAATATGAAAGGGATTAGTCAGAGACTAATAGTAACTCGGAGTCTACTGATGGCCGAGGGTGGAAGAAAATATTTTTCATCGCTTCCCTTCGTTCCAACCCTCGTTTATCTCTTCGACGGGCATGATTGGCGCCGAAGGATACACCAATACACGGTAATCTTGTTAAACATCCTAATCTCGAAGAGAAAGAAAATGACGAGGATGACAACGACGACGCTCCATCCCCTTTACTTTCCACCCTCCCGTCTCCCTATTCACGGTCGGAGCCAAGATCGAAGAGGCCCGAGAGAAGCTTTCCCGATGACGAATCAATCTTGGCTCTGTCTACGCGAACGGCGGTTTGGCCGGGCAGTCGCGCGGACTCGATGGGATGTACACCCGTTCGAAAATCGAAATTCCGTCCTCGTTTGTTTTCTGGAACAATGAATCGTCGTCATCGGGGACATTCCAGTTCGTTTGGAACGGATATTGTGTTCCTTCCACTACGCTATTTGTTCTTACGCAATCAGGGTATACCGCAATTTGAAAATATCGTCGGAGTATACGTGGCAAATAGATACTTCGTCGAACGAACTATCCAGGTGCAATCTATTACGAGAGTAAAGGAACTCTTCTAGTCTGGGCGATCGTAAAATAAAGATGCGTTGAGTTACAATTGTACACAAGGAAGTAATTCTTTCCCGTCTCACGTCACATTCAATTATCGATTTGGCCATAAACAAAAAAAGGGAAACGGAGAAAAATATGGAACTCCGAGAGATCCCTCCCAGAGAAGTTGAAATTTACGAGTTCTTCATTCCCTTGGGAGAGTAGAAAGTTTCGCGTTACGAGAACTTCCCAGTAAGATGGGCCTCTGCTCGGAGAAAGATGGAAAAGTCTCGCTCCCCAAATATCGTTTAATTATTCGCTCAAAGGTTTCCAGCCGCTATACCCGAGAGCTTGTAAGAGATAACGAACATGGTCGCATAAACTTCGGAAGATTTCGAGTCGAGTAGGAGCGCCTCGTTTCCAAACAAATATTTAACCACGAGAGGTAATAAAATTTCCTTGTGTCGATAGCTGTTTTTACGTGACGATACTCGAAACTGAGATTGGGGTGTTTCGAAATTTATTCCTCCGAACTTTGTAATTATCACGTTTCAAGTTTCTAGGACGTCGCGTGCGAATGTGGGACAGTATTAGAAACAATAATACTTATTGGGCGAATAAAAACAAGTATCCAGTACCTACATATATAAAACAAGTTTTGGTAATAAAGTCTTGGAGCGTTCTTCTTGGAAAGTAGCGTTTGACGAGGGTCGTTCAGCTGGTTAATCAGCGTTCTCTTGTGATCGACCACCAATGGTAGCTCTCGTCAACCGAAATCCCGTCAGACTTCTGGCAACGAAAGCTGTACGTCAAACGTTAAAGCTCCTTTCTAATGTTACCTGGTCGGTTCGTCCACCGAGGAGAGATTACTCATATATAGAGAGATGACCAATCCTAGGGGGTGGGTACTTAAAGTCAGTGGTCAACTGGTCATTCCCTTTGGAATTATCCTGCCTGATTATCGATAAATGCGGAAGTAAACTAA
>NW_017175971.1:664118-681434 GCF_001652005.2 Ceratina calcarata | reverse complement strand
GTTATTCTCTTTCCGAAGTACTAATCTCGAATCAAGTATAACGTTGATAATATCATCTACGGTTACCTATTACCTATCGTGCTGGAAAAAAGCATTGGCACCGGCATCGGTGAGCCTGAAGGTCGGTACACTCCGGAACAGTCATTCTGTAGGATTTCATAAATCTACCTTGCTGGTTCGAGCCCTCGTGGGCCCTTTTTTCGGGCCGCGCGTTAACACAGGCGTTGCCACTCTTTAGTAATCTCTCCTCGGTGGTTCGTCTAGAAAGAGACTTACGCGAGCCTTGCGCGAGCGACTCATATCGATATTTCCTCAAAAGGGGCCTCTCCCGGTAGGTAGTATAGGCAATAAAGTCACCCTTGACCGAGTTTGTTCTCCTCGGCTACGTTTCATCGTTTCACCCTCCTCTCCTGCCTTCTTTCTTTCAGTGTGTCACAACAAATCGAACCGAATGTTCCGTTAAAAGAAACCCGAACTCCATGGCAATTAATTGCGCGACCGGGTGATATTTTTCTTTGGGTTACACGCGACAGGGATCGATGCTCGGGCTCGTAAGCATTCATCGACACCTTTCTGGCTCGTGTTCCGGCATATAACGAAGTGGCTGACACCACTGATTAATGATACTTTGGCCGCGACCCGGGAACGCCTTGTAACATCTTGTAACTCGGCGAATTCCGTGTCACCGTTCAAGAATTATCGACCCTGGCAGCAATCCGGAATATTCACTAAACATTCTCAGAACTGCCACAGATCTCAGCTAGTCTTACCACCGGAGAAGTTTCCTTCATTAATAAATAAATGATTTATTGCAAAAGCTTTTTCTTCGTCCAAGTGGAAAATGTTTGAAACAAAAGTCGTAGATATCGTGAAAAGCTACAACTTTCGTATGAAACATTTTTTTCTACCGCCAATAGTTAACGAGTATTTTGCAATAAACTGTTTTATCGTTTTTTGTCAAATACTTGTTAATTATCGATGCTAGCGAAAAATGTTTTAGATAAAACTTGTAGCTCTCGTTATCAGCTACAGATAAGGTCATATGCAATTTTCCTGTAGATTCAACGGTTTAATATTTGAGGGAAAACGAAATTTTTTGCCAAAGTTTGCTGTTTCGGGGACGATTGATTTTTGTCAATGCCACTGAAATGCCGATTAATGATACTTAACTCGTTAAATACCGAAGTTAAAAGAAAAGTACATAGAATTTTTCTTGTAGAGGATGTCGATACCTACAACTCTTGTATAAAAAAAACTTTTCGCTAGCGTCAATAATTAACCACTTGGCGAATATCGACGAGATATCCCGTGACGGTATTAGTCGTACGATCTTCCTATAATACTAAAAAAGTTTTCAACTTCTCCTCTGTAAATAATTCACTGAAAATGTTTAATAAATCGAAACGTTCGAAGAAACTTCTCTTTAAACTTCTTAAATGCCTCGATAAGCACTTCAAGTATTCAACTATACTTACGTATGAGAGAATAGCATTCACTAGAGGCACATAGAAAAGCTTCTTTCGTTTAAAATTTTTAAATTAATCGATCCTCGTTGTGCGATTCGTCGCATTGAAACGGCTGACACTCGATGGTCCAATCGGGAAATGCGCTAAGCGAAACTCATGGATATCGAGTAGAGAACAATGGTATTAAAGCGAGCATTAACAAGCAATCGAGCTACGGGAAGTGCAAACTTTCGTTGAATAGCTTGGTTAAAATGAAAAGAGGAAAGTTATGCCAACTCCTGAATTTTGTTTAAACTGAAGGTACGACGTTCGCGGCCTGATTGCTTTTTCTATAACCAAATTACCCGGGCTGGGAACGAACGTTCCCCGAAATTATCGATGGTCACGGAATTGAGGCGGGTCTCAAGGATGAATCCTAAACCGCCTCGCAAATTTCCTAACATGTATTTCCAATAAAATGCAAAGCGAGGAGGTACCTACATCGCTGATTCTCGTGATCAATAGTACGAAGTATAAAATCATAGGTTGAAATCAAACGATTAATAATAAATGAAATTACACCGATTGGATGTCATTGCCGTCGTCGACACGTCGAACTTCGCCCGTCAGCGGCAAACAACTTCACGAAGAACATTAATTAACGCGTTACATCTCCGACGGCGCGAGCTACTTAATTAATAGCTGTAATTACGCGTAATTATCGAAGCGAATCTAGTTAATTAATTGCCATGAACAACTCTGTCCACGTCCGTTTTTTCACCGACGCATTAACGGAATTAAATCACCTGGCGGACAAGAGTGGGGAAGCTGAAAGTAGAAGTTCGCGATACTGCATTGAAATTGATGGATGAGATTTGAGACTAATTAGTCGATCGGATTCAGAGGATCCGCACGTGTATAGCGTATTGTCTCCGGTGGAATAGTCTGCCGGAGCAATTACACGGCCGATGACGGAGAATCGGTTTCTCGGAACAAACCGTTTCGATTTGATAACGCGAGACGCAGCCGGCAAATTATTTCACGGGGAGTTAATTAATGACGCGCCGCGCTATGTCGCGTCGCTGTGCCGCTGCCGTGCCGTGGTTCGTTCATTCAGGCACCACGATATCGTGCAGCGAGCGTGAAATCGCATTAAAACGCTGGATGTAACGATAGCGGTCACCCTAAATCATGTCGATATTCCCACCGCAAACCTATGCTCGGCGACGTTTTAAGTTGGACTACTGATACAATTATCAAGGTTGAAACATTTTCCATTAACGATACTTTTACTTATAAATCGTCAAGCAATTTTTTTTCAGCTTTTTATAGTACAGAAATAAATACGTTTCAAATGAGCGTTCGCCAGGGTGGGAAATTCTAGGAATACACACGCCTGTTTTATACCTTAATCTCTTGTAAACCAACTCAATTTTATTTCCGCCCACGTACATCGCTAATTGTAAATTCTGTTACACGTTCCCACCGCACACAGTGGACGTGTATGTAAACCACCGTCCAGGATGCATTTAAAGCAGGAACCTTGCAGAACAGTCGAATTTGGGTTGTGGTTATCGCTCTTTGACTCGAACTCGGAGTTTCGACAAAGGGTAAATATACCGCGAATTCCTTTCGAGTTCAGTTTGTGGAACTGTTAGAGTTTACCTTCACGCCGATTAATTCTGATATAGAAACGTTCACCAAGAATTTGCCTATATTTCGTGTCATTCTGGCATAAAAGGAAGAAACGATTCAGACCTAGTCGAAGGAATTACATTTTTAAGAGTCCATTTTAAAAGCTAAACGCATCGCCACTGGATACACCGTATCAAATACCTCTCGACACAGCGCAGCGAGATATTTCCTCCGGGACGTAAAAAGTAGGTCTGGCAGGTTGGATAAGGCTGGAAGTAAGAAAGCCACGGAGGAGGGTGGGAGCAGCTGCCAAGGGCTCCACCGCTGCCGAAGACGTTTGGAATCGAGCCAAAGATTATCCGCGTGCCATCGTTTTCGTCATCTGGGACTTCATAACCGAAATGAGCGAGTCGCGTTTTACTCGCGGCTATCGAAACGCTTTCGATCCCCTCGGCCGAAACCGCGCTGCCGCGTTCTCTCCGATCGATCTCCTAGGGATAAATACCCTAACGCCTACTCACTGAGCAAAATGAATGATGCATACAGTGAGAAACACGACTGGAATTTCAATCTGTTTTCTGCGGTCACCGGTGGTTCATCCTTCTTTTTAGGGGAGAGGTTCCCAAGGTTGCAGATTCCCGAAACGGATCAGTCACCACTGTGGCTATCGGATAAAAGGGCTACAAGTCTTTTAGATTTTTTTTTTTCATCGTTTCGACGCGTTCATAGAAAATGATCGATCGGTGAGTTAAGCGAGTTATATCTGGTCAAAGTTGTTTTCGGTGTTGTATGATTGATCAGGGTCGAAACACGGCTGCCTCTCGATCATAGATAATTTTGATAGCTTTAACAACGAACTCGATGGTCAATAGATTTATTATGTTCCTTAACGCTGACACATTTGAATATTAGATATGTTGCTTTGTAATCATAAAGTATCATGTGAGTGAATCAACGTGGCGGGCAGCGTTTGAAATGAATGAAAAGGAAACGGGAAAGGGAATGGACGGAATGAGTTTTGTTTAGTGTGATATTCGAAACGCATACTCCGTTTCACGCGGATACAAATATACGAAGTCATCCCAACTACTGTACATAGTTCTCCTCGCGGTATCTTGTTCCCAAATGCACCCAACCGAAAATTACTCACCCCCCGACGATGTCACAACACCGCCCACGCTTCCTGTCCCGCACAGCAGAATCATCTCCGTGTGAATTTTCAGAAATCAACCATCGCGTACTACAAGCAGGTACGTGTTATGGCTCGATAAACTTGAACTTTTATTTATATAGAAATACAAACATCCAAGAAATAAATTTGGTCAGTCTATTGGTTGAAACTTTTTCTCGAGACACCCGAATTATCGGATAAATTTATGTTCACAAAAGAAAGTGTTTTGTCAATTGACGATGGTTCAAGTGTTCATTATAAGTGATAACAGATGGTAGAAAGGATTTGAATCGCAATCAATCAGGAGAGGGATAACACATCGGTATTGACGGAACACACAGGCAAATCTCGAGTGCGGGGAAACGAACAACCAATATGCACTCGGGTTTGAAGTGAAACGGTGTGGCGCGGTGGTGTGGGTTGTTGGCTTATGGTCGATCCTCGGGAATCGTGGAGACCGGGAAGCCAATGATAATAGAAATTAGCCAAGTTCGGCGTACATCCGGCGCAGCTGCCGCACAGCTCCGCAGTATTCCGCTTGGAAAAGGGGGTTGAAGTTCTCCCTCCCTTGCTAAACATAAAGTGGCGGCTATCGTCGTCGAAGACCGCTATAAATTTTCTTTATGCCGCTAAGACAGCTACTACCGTTGCGTAATTTACAGTTCCGTCGCGCATTAACGACTCCACCGGCGAAGCGCGGTGGTATTATTCTTTTTAAACCGCTTGAGGGACTTGGTTTATTGCGAACGTTCGTTCACAAATTTCACGGCCGCCGCCGCGTTTCGTTTATTCTCTGGAAACGATAAAACCGGCCAGGCCAGGATCGTAATTTCGGACCGTGGATACTGAAAAGGATGATTCAAGTGGAACGAGTCAACGTTACGTCGAACAGCGAGCCACAGGCGAGTATAATGTACGTTGAACGAAATATCGAGTTGAATTTCGTTCTCTGTACGCTATGAGACATTCTTTAAGAGACAGTAGAATAGAAACGGTGAATCTTATGCTTCGTTCCTCTCCTTTATAGCTGGCTGTTTTTCTTTCTTCTTAAAGAATCGAGTTGAGTTCGAGCGGTGCTTCGACGTTTTACGGTTTTTCATTTTTCTTAAAAGAGATAGCGAAATCGAATGAAGTCGGAAGCCTTCCCACTGACGGCACGGCGCATCAAAAATTCACTCGTGTATGCTAAGGGTCCGATAACGTTGACAGTGATTTATAGCGATCGGCTACGTTTTTAATGTACTCGAATGTAACGTACGGCCATCCGTTTCTGTCAATCGGAACGCGATAAATCTTGATAAAAAAAAATTTTTATTCCGCGCTTTGACTTCGCAACTCCTTTCTCGGCAATCGATAAGCGATTACCAGTGTTACGTACGTATAAGATCACAATATCACGATTAGAATAGTATTTATGGAAACAGATAAAGTGAAAATGTTTCGATTTGTTTTCTACAAAATACTGTATAATAAATTATCTCTGCACGTATTTTCTTTACGATACATGATCGAAAATTATTGCCATTTCGTAAATTTTCCTCATTACGTGCGTTTCTATGCGAGGAGATTTGTTTAAATATTTGTCTGTACGAAAGGGTCATAAATTTCCCGTATAACCCCACTCCGAAACGATGAGGCCTGCTGGTAATGGCAGCTGAAAAATCAATTCGAAATCTGCAGTGACACGCGTTACGCCGCGTCGCATCGAGCGAAACGGAACCGGTAAGAACGGCAAAAAATCTGAAATAAAAATCTCCCGCGGGAGCGAGGCAAACGCCAGATGCGCGGGACGTGTGATTTGATCACTTTGAAAATGAAATTATGGATTTCTGCAATGACCGACAACGGTGGGGGTACGTTCGCAACGCGCGACGTTTCTAAAGACAAATATAATATTGCGGAACTTCCGTTTGGTTCGTACGCGCGGAATCCCTCGAAGCGAAGTGGCGGGCACAAAGGAGTGAAAATAATAAGCACAGCGACCTGGCCGGATCGATCGAACCAGCTAATGGATAATCGGTTTGCAGGTCGTCTCAGGCGAACTACTACTTCCCCTCGACACCCCGCCTCGCGTCGATTGAAACCGGGCTACCAACATTTACTTAGCTGGCGAATACACACGCCTTTCAACGAAACACCTCGATAACGTTTTAATTGCACCGGACAGATAATCACTTTCGTGTGCCAGAAACCTCGTAAATCGTTCAGATAATGATCTACGGATTTTACGACATTCAGGGTCCGGTGGATGCGGCTCACTAAACTCGATGAAAAGCGACTTAAGATGAAAATGAATTCCTTCAGCAACGACTGAAATCTCAACACAAATGTTCGGTGTTATGTATTTAAAGATCTGTTCTGTAATTGCAATTATTCACGATTTCAACTTTGTACGGCAAGTGTAATTAGTGACGATAAAGGGGAGTACTTTCGAAAGTTGAAGTCATGATTCATAATGTGCATACGTGTTTCTAGAAAGTAATGCTATTATGTTACTTGGCAGCAGAAATGTTGCAAATGTTTTAACAGCAATGATTAATGGCTACGACGAAGTGACGCAGTAAATAATCATGTTATTGGTGTCACAGTGACTTCTTAGAAACTTCGCTATTTATGACTAGGACTATCCAAGCAATTACTCTCCGTTTTATAATGCTTCAAGACGATAATCGGACTTCCAATCCCAATGTTCACACGTTTATTTTACCGGATAGCAGTACAGAAAGAAGACGGTGGAATTTAATTATAGCTCAGACAATGGATTCGAACGGGCAACGAGTCGGATTGCACGGATCGAAAAACAGTCCCGTTTCGACCACGATTTTCCGGAGCAATTATCTCTCCCCACCGATCAGCGGGTTAGTCAGACCTCCGTGCGGCTCGCGGCAAAACTAGGTCGCCGGTGGACGACTGCGCGAAAAGTTTCGAGAATCCTTAAAGCCTTAGTGGCCGCCTATTTTGGGGCGAACGCGTGTGCCAGCCGGTAACACTTGATCCACTAATAGCCGCGTCGGTCTAACGAATTAATATCCACTGGGAATTATGAAATTCGGCTTTATCTCGCGTGCCGCGCCGTGCCGGCAAACTAGACCTACGTGCCAAAAATACCTCGGCCACTGCCTGATAACGCGTACAAATGCAGAATTTAACCTGATTTTTCATGACATCCGCTGCAGCCGTAGATAGCTTTGATTATTCGACGCGAGACAAAAGAATTAATGAACGAATTTTTAATTTCAATTTCCCATTAGAATAACAATGTTAAGTCCTGATGAGTGTATTTGTAATCAAATGATCAAGTGTTGTGACAACTGAATGGATGAACGAATTCACAAAGATGCACTGTAATTTCCTTATTGGAGAACGTCCGCGGGTATTCACTAGTCATACCTGAACGCGGCCCATCGGTGGCGACACCACCAGGAATATTCTCATGGTGGCCTTGAGAAAATCATCCTGATTGCGGTTGGTCTCGTGCAGCGCAGCCTCGCTCGAGCTGGCCTGCCCTGTCTTTCGGCGTACTTTCCGTCTGATGCTACCCATTAGCCTTCGCCAATCCTGTCCGGAACCGGTTGCGCCAGAACCGGATGTGCTCCCGGCACCGGCACCACCCCCGCCCCCGTGGGTGGGCGCATCCTGTCCCTCGAACGACTTCGACGGGCTTAAGTCGCGGCTCGACCGCCGGCTTAAGATACCAGCACGACCGCCGACGCCGGTCGATGCGGACACCGTGCCGCTCGGACCCACAGGACCCGCCACCGGGCAACCGTTTACGGACTCCGTGCCCAGACCGCCGGTGACCCTGTCCACTGATCCGCCACCGCTAGGCCCAGTCGTCCCACCCTCACCGAACGAACCAATCGTGTAGCGTCCAATTCCGCTACTGATACTCAACCGTCGCACTAGCTGACGAAAACTACCACTGCCGCACTTCTGCTGCTTCGGTTCCTCTTCACGAGGGTCGTCCCCTCTCTCTTTCCGAGTTTCCAGGCTCTGGCCCAGCTGCCCGAGGTAATAGAGGACCTCCTTGATCCTCCAGTTTATGTTGATGATCGATAAGTCGACAGACGTCGTGGAATTTAGATATTCTTAACGACGTCCGTTAAACTGCGTCCTCGTGTACTGAGATCTTTAGATAGGAGATAGGAAACTGAGTTCACTGAATTTGGAAATTTGTTCCAGTAGATTCTCAGCTGTGAGATCGTTAACGTCGGTCGTTCGGCTGAGTGACAAAACGTCGAAAGTGTTGCCAAAGTTCGCCGCCCTGAATATCAATTTCACCGCGAGGCGAGTTCAAGTCCCTTAAGTTATTGGCGTGTAATTGGAGCAGTCGATGCAGATTCTCGGAGGTGAATTTTAATCAGACTTTTCTACCCGGTTAGCAACCGCGCCACGGAAATTCGATTTCTTATTGTCTTCGGTAACTCTCGTGGGTGGACTGTGAGCGATTCCCGGTCACATAAATCCTGGAGAATTTCAAGGAAGCAGGATTTCACTGTCGGCGAAAGTCGTCCTTCAGGCTTCTTTGAATCGCCGTTACTCGTTACGGTCAGAAATCTACAGTCGTTACACGCGAGTCGCAAGTTGATCTCACGGTGGGTCACGTTTCAACGTTGTATTAGCCACGTCATCCGGTCAAAAATTGACTTTCCGCTCGAGGACACACGAAATACGTCTTTCGATGCGACGACTCCATTTGCCTAATGGCTGCCTCGCTTCGCAACGCTGTTCGAACCTTCTCCCGTCATCGAGAAATAGTCCGCGAACCTTCTGAATATCCGCTGATATTGGCTGCCGAGCACAATGCTTTCTAGATACGTCGTGTTCGTCGCGTTGGCGATTGCATCGGAGACGTCCAGATGGTCGATTCGGTCGCGACGTCACGGTTCAGATCGTCCAATTCAACGGGAACGTCTTTCGCTGAGTTCTCATTCTCTGCCACTCCACTTCCTTTCAAGTTCCGAAAGCTCGTCGACACCCGTAGCGGTATCGCTCGCAAGTTCGATTGTTCGACCGACCGTTGCTACGGATCTCAATGAACCTTCTCTCTCCACGGGTCCCCCACGAAGTTTCTACGCGAGAAACTTTGAGTATAGCTCTTGGAGTCTCTTTTTCGGAATCGCGACTTAAACGAATCACGAGCAGCAAACGTTATTCGCTTTGTTCCCTTTTGAAATGACTTCGGGAAGTTTCCAATCTTTTCGACCGTTCCTAATTCCTGTCGAATTGAAGGTCGATTGTTTCCAGCGGGAAATGGCGACCGTTCGCTTCAATAAAGTTCTAACAGTACGTTGTAGAATCTCGTCGTTTCATTCGTACTTCATCCTAATTGTTCTCTGGAAGAATAGCCGTCATCCTTGCTACGTGATATCGCTTGTTTATAGAGATTCTTAGCTTATGTTGACGAACCGTATCTTCGTTTCCGCTCACTCATCACCGTTGATCCGTTGTTCCAACATCGTTCCCACCTTTACGGATTTGTCGGACCGGCGACGACGTTATCTTTCATGGGCGACGCGTGGCAGTTTGCGTTGTCTGGCATCTGCGTAATCAACGAATGAGTGAAATCAGCTGAACGCCTTTCGGACGCAACGACCTAAGAAATCTGTTTGGAAAATCGAGTCTCAACCAAAACCTGCGCGTAAAGTTAGCGCGCGCTCACCGAACCGAGACACGTGTCACGAGTTGTTGACCTGAAAATAAAAGTAGCGCGCAACTGAAATCAAGAAAAGCGTCCCGGTGCTTTTTTAATTATTCAGAGAGCCGGATCTACTAGTTACATCCCGCGCGAAGCCTCGGAGAAATTCAACTCCTCCAACTTCTTTAAATCGTCACGTATTCATAAGTCACTATCAAACGCGTTCGTTGTTCCGTCTTAAAATAAAATGTAAAGAGAACTCGCGAATTCTCACGGTAATGCATTTTCGCTGCGTTTGTGTAAAAATTGCATTCCACTCCTCGTGAATTCAAAGAGGATGTATCAGGATTCCGATATTCGCGCAAAAATTCACCCGTTATCGCCGGCTATCCATAGAAAATCGTATATAAAACGCGGTACAAGAAATTCCAAGATCGAGTTTAAACCATCGAGAAAGAAGAATAAATTCCGTCGGCGTGCGGCGCGACGTGAGAGTTTGTTCGACCTCCGCGTATTGCGAGAAATATGGGTGTACTGTACATACATATATGTACATAAGCGCGAGTAGCTCTCGCGAGTGATTGAAGTGAAGCTGCGTGGAAGAATAAATCGACCAGGCAATATTACTCAATAATTTTAAAGAGAATAAACGTTTCGTTATGGATACGTTCCACGATACTCGCATGAATCTCATAGCAGCTGTAGACACATATTCAGAAAAATATTCAAAATATAAAACTGAGTAGTACTTGAGGAAACACTGAAAGCGTTTGTCAATTGAGGAAGTGTAGATTTTTTCATTAACATTACGTCTTGAAAATATAATTTAAACATCGTCTCGTCATATTTACAAATTACATTCAATTTTAATTCTACGTGAGGAATATGAAAAGCTCAATGAGAACTAAGAACGAGGAGGAACATCTTGAAGAGGAACAGCTGTCTAAAATAAACCCTCAGCGTGATCTTCCCGAGCATGTAATTTGCATGCTTAACGGCAGATTAAATATCGTCGCCTCCTTGCAACTAATATGATGTTGAAATTCAACCCAGAGATCCATCTCTGTCGGTCGTAATTTATGGGTACTCGAAAATTTCCGAATTCCCTAGCGCTCTCATTCATCTACGTTTCATCGGGTCTAATTCTACACTATGCATACTAGGATTCCTACGCTCTAAATTACTGCTAAAGAGCACTTGGATTCTATACCTACACGGACTTTCGCCACAGAGTATCGAGATAGGCATTACTCGAACACGTTTACCGGTTCCTGTTACGTTTCGTTTGTTCGAGAAGTCTACTCTACACAACGCAGAACCGCCAGCTATCTATTGTCTGTAACGATCTATAACAACCTGTTAAACAAAGCTTATCGTCAAGTGTGCATCGATGCGAGTGATTATGTTTAGAATTAACTACAGTATTCTCGATTTAGGAACTAATTTTCAAAGCGAGATAAATTTCAGGCGATGATTGCGATTATCACTTTCAGGGGGTAATAGAAATTCCTGTCCACACTTCATTTTCTGAATCAGGATTGTAAATGTTTCATTTTGAATAAAATTCGTCGAGTGATTAACTATGAATTTGAAAAGTAAGTCTGATCAAAATGTATCGAAATTCTTATTTCCTCTGACACTCGGGTGTAAGATCTATGGATCGAGCTGGTAGATTATGCAGTACGAATCGATCACGTTCCAGTGTGAATTTTGTGCTCTATCGCATGGAAACCACGGTTCCGTTTGTCAAACACGGTACGGAATATCTTTTTCGCATGATAGAAGTTTCCTAGAAGAAGACCAGACGAATCTAGCTACGAGAAATCGATTTGTTGACGGAAGTAGACGTGATGCAACGTGACGCAACCTCGAAGTAACTCGCGAAACTTTCTTCCCCCGTGGGCGGAACAGTCGAGAGGTTTTAACGAGTGTTCCGAACGGAAAAGCGGTCTGCACTGCTCTTTTTACCCGCACCATTACTTTCGAAGTCCGAGTTTCAAAGGGAACCGGAAATGTTCACGCCTCCGTTTCACAGTTTTCTTTATCACCCTCATATCAAGTTCCGAATCTCTGAAAACTCTCGATAGGAGCAATTAATCAAGTGCGTAGAACCCGTTCGATTAAACGATTTCGATTCGACCTCGCGGCATTGTATTCGCTCGACGACTTTCCTAATTAGAAATTCATTGAGGAATAAAGCGAGAGAGACGAGCATTACGATCTGGAAAGTCACTCAGTCAGGCTTTTTCGAGGGGTGGGAATATTCTGTGATTACGGACGGTCGCATCATTATCCGACAATTAGCAATCCGGATGTCCATGTTCCCGTGCTCTTTTAATGCCCCACGTAGCATCAGTGATTATGCTAATTCGTAAAGAAAGACGGATCGGAATTGATTTGATGATTAATTATGACCTTTCAGTCATAATTAATGTCTCTGAAGTAAAATTAATCATTAGTGTGTAAATTACAAGAATTTCAATTAGGATAAAGCACGATGGTATCAAGAGAGTTGAATCGATTTCAAGTTAATATTCTCTGCTCTATACCGAATAGCAGATAAGGGAGATGAGATCGCAATGGACTCGGGGAAAGAAGTCGATTAAAAGTTCATTAAAATTCTGAGACACACGAGCGGCAATAAAATCGAGCACATCTCCTGTAAAACTCGCTCGTGACTTCAAGGCACGCGGTACTTAATGTCGACTAGCGAATTTAAGTATGTACCGCGTTTCGTTATTCTAGGCGCGCAGGCTGTCAGTAGTATAAGTCGAAATAAGTCAGACGGTTCAAACTAATTCTTATTGACGCTGCACTAGACGTTTTTTCCAAACTATGCTCACCATATTTATTTCATTCAATTTTTAACTTTCGTACTACAACATTACGTTTTAATCAATTCAACCCTTCCTTTCCTAAATTATACTTCTAACTTTAACGAGAACGAAGGAAAATGATTTAAAGAATGCATATTCGCAGTTTGATATCAACTTTTAATATTTAACGCCGTTTCTCTCGTCTAACTAGCGTCTTCTCGGAATTGGTAGTAAAAACAGTTCACGTGAACCGCAGTATATCTTTCAGAAATTTCTAAGAAGACGGTGAATTATTACCCCGCGGCGAAGGAACTCGATTATCTCTTCTTTTCTGACCGCGCAAGATAAACCCGTCTCTGGCCAGAATAGGCATGCGTACTTAAACATGACATTCGCTCTGCGAAATATCAGCGCTGTTATTCTTTAAATTGATAGCGACAGCTTGTCGAGTCATTTTTTGGAGAATGTCGTTCATTTTTCGTCGCTTTACTTTTATGCAAAATCATATTTCCATAACAGTGAGCTAAAGACGTAGAGAAGAAAGATTTCATCCCCCCGAGCACTACACCGTACGCCTCGCAGTTTCAATAAAAATGTTCTATTTATTCATGACTTCATTTCCGTTTGCTGCTCGTTCTTGCCTCCGAGATATGTATGTGGAAAAATGTAATTTACCCGACAGGGCTTCACGCTGAAAATATGACGTCACCCGATAGGAATTCAATCGGTATTAAATTGATAAACGAACGGTGACCAGTGGTTGCTGGCTCAAGTTCGGTATTCCGGGTTTGTAGAATGGATCGCTGAATGGTTTACCCGCCCGCGGCTGATTCTGATCGTCTTTTCCAAATATTGAAATTTCACTGATATCGCTGGCCAGGTCAATACCCGCGATTACATGTATCGCGCGTTAAGCTTGCGCAATCAACAAGTAACGCCGTCTCTTGCAATAGATTTATTTCGGAAAGTGTACGTTTCACCAATGCGACCCATAAAATCTCAATAACATCAGTCGCCATTATTTAATATCCTCCACACGTAGCGAGTAGGTTCCACGTGGATCTTCTATAAAACGCGCATCAATAGAAAAAAAAACTCTCGTGTATATACCTTCGATTGTAATCTTTATGAGATAATAAAAACCTAACGTATTATTTTAATGATTACTATCATTTATATTTTCTCAGTAGGAACGAGTATTAAACTGTGAGGAAGCTGAGAAGGAGAATTGAACGTTATCCGGCAGAAGAAACGCGTTAACCCCGACGGAAGTGGCAAACGTAATATCGTCCGTGTAGCGTACTTTTAACAGTCGATAAAATTCGTTCAATCTAATTTGTTCAATTTACACCTGGCGACGCGATTGACTTTATACCGACGAGAGACTGATACTAGGAACGACGCGACACCGTAATCCGTTTTAGGGGTCGCAGTTTCTAGCCGGCTTGATAAGCGGAGGGTGGCTACGTCCAAGTCAATTTTGTCTCCTGAAAGGGGTTTACCTGTCCGAACTAAACAAGCCGGAGGGGCTCCAGCTATTAAAACGAGTATCTGATGGATGACTACCAGATGAAATGGAACTTTTGTCCCCTCAGGCACTCCTGACCAAAGTGGCACAGTCCATTTCCGGGTGGGACGTGTCCGTCCCCCTTCGTTCGCGCCATTAGCCGGTCATGTCGCTGATCGATCGTGGAAGAATCGTTTCTCGTGAAATGCCTCGCGAATTGAAACCCTTCTCTGTTCTTCGCATAAAAAGGAGAATCGAAGCTGATGGGAAATACATTCCTTTCTTTCGGATCAGAGATCTCTTCTCGATCCTCCGGTGAAATGAAACGGATCAGCGAGATTCAAAAAATAGGTGAAGAGTATTTCGGTTCTCCCTTTAATTTTGTAGAAGCGTTCGACGAATAAAGTGCACGCAAACTTGTAAAATCGACGCAATGCCGGAAGGAATACGAGACGGTATCGATCAATCATTAAAGGATCATCCTTCAAGTCGGATTGTACGCGAGGAAATTCCTGATTCAGTCACGGAACTGCAAATTCCATGGATCATCAATTATTCTTTCGAGACGGCGGCGTATCTCGTTCTTCGCGCGTCAGAGGAACAAGAAACGGCGGCGAAAATAATTAATCGGCTACGAGCGCAACCCGAATCGTAGCAACGAAACTTTCCCACCGGGCTCGAGGGTGGAGGGAGACAGCAAAAAAATTACTGGGACTGCATGAATATTTACACGGGCGCGCGTTCAGATACCTTGATTCGAGCAAAAACTGAAGTGCCGACTGCTGTGTCGTGTCTCTTTCCACAAACATCCTCGAGAACCATTAAGGGATGATGGGGTGACGTTGATCGATTAGGGACTTGAGCGTTACTCGATCGACCGAATGTACTCCGCGTTTCTTCCTCTTTGCTGCATCTCCTTTTTTTTTCCCTGTACAGTTTACTTGAGATCATAGGGAATAGCGCATTATTTCAACGTGCCGATAGCTCGACAAACTGTTTGCTCCAGCGACGAGCCGACCGAGAATACCGAAGAAACATTTCATATTTATCCGTTTGTGCTTCATTTCTACGAACTTTCTCATTTAGGTTACAATCTCGCGGAACTAATTTTCGCCTAGCGAATTTCCGTCCGTTCATCTCGTCGCGAAATTCGGGGAAATGTAACGCGATGATTAAGTATTAAATATTTCAGAACACGGACGCTGTAAATCACTAGGTTAATTAAGCCAGTAACGCGTTTCAAAGCTCGTAGTTATTTGATCTTGAAGTGGAATTACAAATTTTGCGATGATTTTTTTTTTCAATGATGAATGTTCTTTGAAGCGGTGCGTCATATTTGGCAAACAGTAAAGTGGAAAAATAAACATTTATACGAGATAGTTCGGAGGTTTGATATTTTTTTATATATACTTTTCTATTTGCGTTTCTGGCACTCTACTCACTTAATCTGCCACAAATCAGAGTGAACAAACGCTGCGCTCCAGAGTTCAAACCACTTTTGTAAAACAGCGTAACGCTTTTTGTTAGTTAGCGCGACTTTGCTCGTCCAGCTCCGATTTTTTGCTAGCAATTCTTCACCTAAAATTGCATTCTCATGCAAAGTATTTAGTACGAAGTGCCTCTGGACTATCTTTTATAACAGCCGCCTCGTTCATTACGCTCGTTCTGTCCTCTCACGTACCTCGACACGTATACCGAATACAAATTTCATAAGTCGCCGCAGGAACTTCTTAACCATCCCACTTGCGAACAAACGGTTCCTTTACGGAAAAAAACTAATTTCTTTACATTCAAGACCGGCCGAAGTAAAAGTTGTTCATGCTACGTTGTCACTTTAGAATAATTGAGTTGCTCCAAATTTCCGACAGGCTTCCTATACATAAGTGTATTCGTTTTGTTCGACTTTCAAGAATCCGTTTGCATATTTTTCCAATTAATGCAATGAAACAGGCTCAAAATGAATTTTCCCATCGTTCTTGTTCGCGGGACGCGATGTCGACGTGAAATTCAATTTACGAAAACAGAAGCTTCGTTAATTGAAGGGGCTGACTGGCACATTCGTAGAAATGACGAGCGCGTATAATAAGAGGAACGTTAACGAACGACTCTGCCGTAGAATTTCGAAATTCGCGCAAGTATTTCACCGTCACGAGTATCCGGCGCGCGTTCATCCCCAGGGATGAGTCATTCCCATCGATCATCGTCGACCGAATCTAATTCCGAACGCGGGGGGAAAGAAGATTTCTCAATTAACTTCTTCTCGCTAGGCAAATTCCGCCACCCACTTCCGAAATACTACGCCGGGACTTTCATAAACGAATCAACGAATGTCTGGTACCATTCGAACCCCCGGCAATTCAAATTATGTGGTCTGCCAAACACTTCGACCTCACCAAGTCCCGTTACAATTTAATATTAAAACAACAGTATTTTTGATTGGTATCTTCGAAAGGAACCCTTCCAGTACTTAGATAAGTAATTAACAAAAACCACTTTTCTGCTCTTCAATTTCGATCAGTCATCTAAAGCTGATATCATGCAATAATGATTTTTTAAAATTTAAATTAAAGGTAGAAATGTTGCTATGATAACGGATGCGCGCGAGTTGAACAGAAAATTCGCCAAAATTTGAAGCAATTGCTAAATCACTGCGGAAACGCTGGTCGTTAAATATTGGCTGTAGGCATTTGTTTGCGGATAGACGAAATACATATTTACGTACATACGCGACGGGAAACGTGCTTCCTAGAATTCGATCGACCATATTTTGCGCATATAACTAATATTAAATTGTATCATATATAGCAGCACTTAATTCATAGTTGTACAAACGTATTCCACGAATCAAGATTAATTAAATATTGTTCACTTCGCCCCGGGATTGTTTAAACAGTGAAATGTGTTTTCCTACCACGGTGAAAATTTAAATTTAACATTTGAACACTCTAATGTTTGGACTTCATCGTTAAGTCTTTTAAATATTAAGGATGTATTAGTTATACAGTCAATCCCAAAAGTTTATGTATTTTAGAAAAACATTTCCTATAATTAAAGAGAAATCAGACGTCGGAAGAACAATGGTAATAATAAATAGCTACGTGCTA
>NW_017175971.1:651291-663557 GCF_001652005.2 Ceratina calcarata | reverse complement strand
GTTCAAGACTTTTTAGGCTTGTATTTCCTCAAGTCAGTTGTTTCTTCCAACTTCGTGCATGCACACCAAATACCAGAAAGTTTTCTTTGGATTACCGCTGATTACCATAAGAGTGCATACAAATTTTAAATCACTACAATTTTTCAAAAAAACCATGAATTGATTTTGCAGGTACCTTTTAATAGTAATAGGAATCCATAATAACAAATTCAACATGCTAACATTGTTTAAGTGTATAGCCTATAAATCCTCAAATTCAATAAGCCTGCAAAAATCAACTGTGCGTTGATTGTTCCATAAATTTATTGTAACGCCAATCATAATTGTTTCGCAAATTGGTATGCCTGTAGGTTATGCAATTTAACGAAGGAAAAAACAAGCACCTATTTATCAAGCGCGATGTCCGATATTTGCGCAACGTTCATTAAAATAAAAGCTCCGAGCCCGCAAAAGTTATCCACTTTCAAACGTGGAAGTCGTCGAGCTCGTTTACATTTTTTTTCAACCTCGTTCCTCTGTAACCATCATCCGCGTTATTTCAACTCGTTATCCAACTTTCCTCGCACGATCCGAAATTGCAAATCGACGTTCGCAGTACTTTCATCCAGAACAAAAAAAAAAGTACAACCAACAATTTCAACAACGAATTTGTAATTTTTATAAATTCTGAAATATTGATCCCCTTAATTACGGAGAAACACGTGTGGTAACTCCAAATCGGAATTCCAATAAAATTGCGAGTTCTATTCACGAATTTTAATGCAGGTGCACGCGCGCGAGAAAGGACGCAATTCGTATCGTTGAATCGGTTTTATTTAGACGTCCTCTCGCGCTGGCCCTTTTCGCAAGCGTGGAAATTTCATCCAGCGAAATTCAAAAACGTCTCGCCAGTGAAGTGAATGAGCGCTTTTAAATGAATTCGCGCACCGTGCGCACCCTCTTTCCGGTTGTCTACATCCTGTCCGGGGGTGCGGGAAACTAGAGGAATGAGAGCGTCGCGTAAACCCGTCGCGTATATTATACGTATATAGCGGAGTTGTTGCTCCCTCAATATTTCTCATGCCATAGCAGAATATAATATAAACAGTTGAGCATTTTCCAGAAACATTTCACTCGCATTAAAGATATCTATGAAAATTTTCTTGGATTACAGATGACAACATAAAAGATTGTTAATTAAGAAACTGCTGAATTTTCCCTTGATTTGTTTTTAATACCTCCTTATTGAGGATTTTATGCAGATTGTTTTATAACTGTCGTCACTTGAAGACGTCGATGAACAGTTACACAGATAATTTCAATAAAATTTGCACTGCAATTTCGCGGACGTTAACAGATGCTTTAATTTCAGCTCGTCGGGACGTGGAAACGACATCAAGATGGAAATTGTCCCGCGAAGACTAAAGACGGACAATAATTCTTTAAGCAAAGTGGAACGTCGCTCGGGATTATATTAAAATCCATTTGCTACCGAGTGTCCGTGCTAATAAATAAGAAGCGCAAATCTAAGCGTTGCGATTAAATATGAGTCATTTGCTATTAAGTCATTAAGAGAGTTAAACTAAAATCGTATTAAATATTCATTACCGTTTGCGCTTTTTAAAAGTATCCATCTGTTATTTTTCTGCCAAATGCATTAATTGCGCCTGGTTCGTGGTTTTCATATTCCATTTCCAAGAAATCAGGTTTCCATTGTGAAAGAGAGAGAGAGAGAGAGAGAGAGAGAGAGAGAGAGAGAGAGAGAGAGAGAGAGAGAGAAGGTCGCAAAAAAAGTAGCAGGTCTGGCGGAGCTATTACAAGAATTATTTTCCTATTAAAATTACTTCTTGCGGGAATTAATTGAATTTCGATTCAGCCTCAGGGAATACGGCGTAACGAAAAACCAGATTGCCTTGAAATTCTTCCTGCCTTTTAAACAATTACAAAGCGGTGGGCAGGGTTAATTGATAAAATGGAATGGTAGACTTAATTGAATCGCGCTGTTCATTGTAGTCGAGAACGGAACTACGCAGGAGAAAAGAATCACATGGATTGATCCCGTGACCACGACGTTACGTTTACGCAGCTGTAATAGAATATTAAGGATTGACGTGGGAGCAGGCAAGGTGGTCTCCGAAGTTTTTGCGTCGCGTTGGTTGAAAGGAAAACTCTCAGTGTTTCGACGGATCGAAAATCCTCGATTAATTTTCACGGACGCGGGGACCGAGGTTAGAGCAAGGAAGAATCGTTATTAAACTCCCTCTCGGTGCTCCATGGATTTTCATAATCTTGTAACTGTGTGCGATAAACTTGCAATAACTTGTTCCCTGAAAGCGCACCATCTGGATAAACACGAAAGATACGATGCGCCGTGGCTTTTCAGGACTTTACCGTTCCCGTTGGATAGTGGGAACGAAGTGCCTGGGGATGACGTGCAAAGAACCGGCTTCTCTTTTCATTCGAATTCGCATTTTATCAATTTATTGTACTCCCCTTTAATTCTGATTATAGTAGATACAATCATTAGTACAATTCACGACGTCTGACGTTTAATTATTAATTGGAAGTTAATCATAGGTTCGTATTACCTATTTAAACTTTGAAAACTTGACGGCCGATTTCAAATGAGTCTCTCCTTCAATTTCAATGAAGCCTAGTAACCGACAAAGGCTATTATAATTATCGGAGTTGTTGTTGTCCGAAAGTTTGCACACCGTTTCGGGACGTATAATCGGGGCTACGTGTCAATAATTAATTACCCCGTCGGTTCAACACGGGGATTCGTGGGGTTGCCACGCATCTCTTGAATTTTGCGATATCAATTAGCAGCAATGTATGTATAAAGAGCCGATGGACCGACGAATTTGCACGCGAGATTAAAATTCCCGGCATGTATCCAAATGTGTGTCATGCATGCATCGAATGACCGAAAGAATTCCAATTAATGGTAAAAAATTCCTTTCCTCGATTAAATCCTCTCCTTGTGAAAATCGTTCTGAACGTTGCACGGCCATCGAAATTACCTACGTTATCGCAACTTTCTGTTCACTGGTCTGGTTCCATTAAACGCTGCAAACTTACGCACCTACAATAGTACTGTTCAACTGGAAAAATTTGCAAAGGATCACAGTGAGAAAGAAGAACAGTTTTTCATCAATCAGGCAAATAGACGTTCAACTTTTGCAAAGAATTGTCGTGGACAAAACAGGTAGGTATAGATTAGTCCTACGGCTGACGAGCTGAGTGTGCGAGAGATCGAACATGAAGCGGATAGAGAGTGGGCAAATAAAGAGTGCGCGGTCAATAGCGCGATTCGATCGAAGCGTACCGGTCCGGCAAGCGGGAAACTGCTAATTTATGCACGAGCCCCTGTGCTCCCTCGATTCTCCTTTGAGAATACCGCAGCATACGCGAACACCACGTGCATCGCGTGGTGTTAGCTACGTTTATTTTTCCCGTTCGCGTGCTTAATTGACCGGATAACGTGGCCGCGCGATTTTCGCGTATCGTTTTTCCGTACAGTGGTTATTTTCGGTTTCATCATCCACAAATTATTGTATTTTCGTCCGCAGAATGTTTCGAGTACTCGTAAGTAATTCTTTTATCCTATCGACGGGGCAAACCAAAAATCAAAACGTAAAAATTTGTATTCAATTTTGGGCTGTGTAATAAATTATATAGAGAGAGAATAACTGATACTCGTTTATAGGAAATACAACTAGACACGTTTTTTATTCAGTTTCATCTCATTGAAAAGGTAACACTCTTCTGAGAAGTCATAATAAGGTTCTACTTGATGAATTCAGAGAGACGAAAAGATGTGATGTTGAATTTGAATTAAATTCCACGTCGATCGATTATGCATTCGGATTGAAGAGATTTTTCGAGGGAACGAGTTGAACTCGAGATTCTCCCGTTTTAAAAATTTACAGGATTTCTTGCTTACATGTAAGAAGCTTAACTTATTCAACGACCGCGAAGGTAAATGGCTTGTAAGTCGGTTGTCGTCGGATTCTTTAAATTCGATGTGACGAGCTTCCAGTTTCTGATAGAGTTTGCTTTAAGTTGCTCACGATTAAATAAATCATTCAGTTACGAGCCACAAAACGTACGCAAGTGGATAAGTAACCTACTGTGTCTCGCAGCGAGCTTACGAAACGAGGCTAGTCGAAACTTATGAATCGCATTTGAATCAGCAACAAGCTAATTTGCAAGACAAATGTTTGCTAACGGATTCCTGAAATCCTATTCGAACGTTAATGTGACGTCTTCCTGATGTTTCACCCTCCCCTTCTGTTTGCGCTATCGTGCAAATCCGCCGGATAAGCGGGTAAAGCAATTTTCCCACTATACAATAACGATCCGCGTTTGTTCAGAAAGTTCCCGCATAGTTTCAAATAAATTTTCAATGAAAATTCCACGTAGCGAAAATTTCTTTCCGATCGTTGAACGCGTAGAAGTTATAGCAACGCGGCAAGCATTCCTCTTCCTTGGAAACTTTACGAGAACTTCGATTTCCTCCTATTTGTATATCCTATACGCTTTCAAGTATCTTCGACAGCAGGCGGCTTCTAAGACGGAATTCCCGGCTGCCCGATGTCTGTAGAATGACGCGTGAGTGTCAAAGTTTTATTTCCGATTGGGTCGTGGATATTTCTCCGCGGAAATGGCAGCTGCTAGACCAGACTTTTCAAATCGTGATAAAAAGAGATGAACTCTGTAAGCTGTAAACGTCTCGTTCCTATAGATATAGATGGTACGTGAGTATCGCGATAAGGGAGTAGATTCGATTGCGATTGGGAAATAAAAACATTCCAGAAGGTACCGCGGGACGGTGATCGATATTTCATACATTTTCAGAAGTAGAAAAAAATAGAAATCTTTGACGAGACTTGAGAGTCGCTATATCCTAGAAGTCTCGTGATACGAAAAGTAAGGAAGCTTCTCTACGTAATTGCTCTTTCCCATTTTACTTATTAAAATGCGCGCATAAACTCGCTCTATCGATTCGAGGTTAAACTGGGTGCACGCGAATGCATAATACGTACTATTTCGTTTTTTCATCCTATGCTCTATTTCGGTTCTACGGGAGACTCGATTTTCCAGTTTCCTACGACAGGCAAAGTATAAAATTGAATACGATACCTTCGACTTCCATCGATGCGACGCCGCGAAGTTACAGCAGGATCCCCTACATAAAATCGATTATTCGGATGTCTCTGTTTCAATCGAAATTTCCGTCCAGGGAGAGTCTCCCCCTCGTCGATGTCCCGGTCTCCCTTTTCCCTATCGCCAGCTACTCCGGCATCCTACGCGTCCCTTTGCCGCGTTGCTTCCCCGATCTTTTTCATGCGTTTTCTTCTCATCTCGGGTGACAACGAGAGCCCCTCTTCTGCTTTTCCACTATATACTTTTTCGTATATGACTCGGTTTGCTTAGGTCTTACTAAACTCTTATACGTGAATAAATTTGTTCTTCACGTAACGGTCTTCACCAGCCTCTCGGATACTTCGTATTATTTATAAGAGATCAAGAGAATTACGATACGACGAGGAAAACAGAGAATGTCGATTCCTTTTCCTCTTTGATGAACCCGTACGACGACCTTCGTATGTTGGATTATTTATTGGCAATCGAGGAAGAGGATGTGAAAGCCTAGCTGTTACAGCCCGAAGCGGAATCGTGGTCGCGTTCGTTCGTTCGTTCGTCGGTTTTCTATCACCGTTTCTGGTGTCGTCTCGGGGGCGAGGGCGGCGTCGATCTTACCGGACTGAGGTCGCGCGTTCTACTAGAGGGAAAATCCGTTCCCCGTCATTTCGAACTCGACCCACCCCCAATGCCGATTCTCTTCACCGCCGACGGGGGAGGCTCGAAACTGCGCGGACACCGAACGCCACCCCCATCCTCGCTTCCACCCCTACCATCGTCTGCTTCGGTTCTCTTTCTCCCTTCGTTCTTCCCGCACGTGCGACTGTTTCTTCTTGTCAACTCTTACCGTCCCCCTCCTCCTCCTCGGATCTAGACGGAGGAGACGCAGAAATTGGCTGCGTGTCGAGGGTAAAGGTCGCCCAGGACGATGTTTTTCAGGGGGTGAGAGAAAAGATACGCGGGGAGGATATTTTCGGAGTTTCGTCTCGGCTGCTGGCGACTAAAACTTTCGGAGGAGCTTCCCTCTTCATATTTTCTAAACGTTCCGGGCAAAAGGGTTCGCGGTTCGTTTGCGAATACACGAACGTTGGAAAGAAGTTATGTTAATTGCTGGACTGAAGCTTGTGGAAGGTTCTCCTAGCTATTTTAATTGAAGTTCCCTTAATTAAGGCGCGCGGGATGTGTTCTCTTTTTCATTTTTGGAAAAGACGAGCTGTTTTTGTCTTAATTGGAAAGCCTTTTTTCTCGTTTGTTTAATTGGTGTTTCAAGAGTGCGAGAACTATGAATATGGACAGAAGAGAGCTTGCGAATTGTTAAATTTATGAAACGTCGCGAAGTTACGATATAGAGAAACCCTGGAGTATCTTGCCCTTTGAAATCGATACATAATCTGCATTGCAAAATTGCTAAGCAAGATCTTGGGCTTTCCATATTTCACTCATTAAATGTCAGGGTTGAAGGGACCACCATCTCCGGGAAAGAACCGACTTAATCTCTACTCGGGCTGCGTCTGGCAACGATTTTTCAAAAACTACCTCCGCCACCGAGGCTGGCTTATTAAAACCCCCTCTACCTTGTTATCGTCATACTTAAAGCGCATCGAGTAACGAAAGCTTTTACCGAACAATTTCCCCAGCGAGAACAGGATAACGATTCCTATTTTTGCTAAAAACTTTCGACTCCGAACACTCCGTAGTCGTGAGACAGGACAAAGGGCGTCGAATTAAGGGAAAAAAGTGAAAAACTTAGCGGGTGGAGAGGAAAACGTAAGTGCGTACCAGTGTTCGACACCTCGTTCTCACGTGTGGGCGAGACTCGCGAGGTCAGGAAAATAGAGGAGGCAAAGTATATTAGAAAGCGAACAACATAGTTTCGCCCTCTCGCCGATCGTGGATTCCTTTCCGACTGTAGATTCTACTTTCGTCCACGGGTGCGGACCTCATCTTTCTCACTTAACGCGACCTGTCGCGCGGCACGTTCGACTCGCTTTCGAAAATGCAGAGAAATAGCGAGAGGTCCCCGCACCGCAGGACGAAGCGCAATAGAGGCTACGCGGATATTTAATTACGCGATATTTTCTTCTCTTCGGCCGTTGATGCGGCGACTAAGTGGATGTTAACGCTCGTGCTATTCACTCGAGATTTTACGAAGAATCATTATACTGGATGTTCCAAGAACAAAGTAATAATATAATAAAAATATCGAACTATATCTTTTGAACTTTGAACTTTGAAGAATGCTATAATAAAGTAAATAACGCGGTTTAAAGTCTGTTAGAAATTATCATAAAGAACAGGGCGACGATATTTCGCTCTTTAAAAAAAAAAAAAAATAGATATACATGTATTGGATGAGGTCAGTAGAAATTCGTGGCAAGAAGAGATCGATAACTTGGGAGGCGACAAGGACGAGCCAAGGACAGCGGAAAAAATGGCTACTCGAAAGTTTCATCGAAATTTCGACTACTAAAATATTTTTATGACCCCATTCAAGAGAGTTCCTGCTTTTTTTCATAATTGTCGTGTACGCCCACGTATGGATGATAAACTAGGCCAAAACGGATCTGGGATTAATTCGGGACAATATTAACTGTGCATTATTAATACGTTCTATATAATTACGCAATAATTCCTAACAAAGTGTGTTAAGCGGGCGCGTTATTGTTATTCCGCATGATTAAGTCGAAATTGAAATAGCGATTAGATTATTTAGAATATCACCGTGCAACGTTCTGGACGCGTTACTGTCCATGAATATTCAGGCCGTCGAAACGTTTATTCGACTGAAAATATCGGTGAAAAGCGTTACGCGGTTACACAACAGCAACGATAGGTAGTTCTCCGGGAAATTAACATACGTAGCAGCCTCACGTTGCTCGACGGTGAAGTTCGACTTTTCATTACTCGCTATTGGTTTTCTTTTTTCACAAACTATCGTACATGGTTATCCAGCACGTGCACGCGTAAGCTTGATGAAATACCAGAGAAAAAGTGTTATACGTATATACAGCCGGGTATCGATTGCATCTTAAAGATGCTGCAGACCAATCGAACTTCCATCGGTGGATTACTTGGAAAATCATAACCGTGCACCGCGCGTAGAATATCGATTGATCTCCACGGTCAAATGCTCTCGGTTTCAAACATTGCAATATCTATCGAAATATTGTGTCACGGACCGGGGGTTAAAAAAAGGGAATATAGTCGGGCTCGTTAAAGCTTGCACGAATATCTTCCTGGCTTCTACCCTGGATTTCTCCGGTTTACCCGTGGTTTTCGTTTTATTTCGGTACGATACTTTGAGTCTGCGGTTAGCCAACGTCGAGAACTTATTTCATCAAGGATGCAACTTCGTTTAACTTCGACTAGTCATTGGTTCCTGACCGGTGACAGCGCATCTTTTAATTACAAACTTGGACCGTTTAAGGAACAGAGTCAGGAGTGAACGTCGCGGACGTGTTAAGAGTTTCTGAGCAGAAGGGCTTGCCTATTAATGGTTTCTTGTTAACACGTTGGTTTAAAGTTTCCGAACAATGGATTTCCTGTTTCGTTCATAATTCTATTATTGAAGATCATGTACCGTTGTGAGTAATGGTCGATTAAGAATTTCGCGGTAAATCGACGCCGATGAGAACGCAGGAGAATGAAAGCCAGGGAGAATTGGTGAGACTTGTGAACATCGAAACTGTAAGGTTGGCCGAGCTTGTTTCACCGATACGTGGAAACCGTTCGATTCTGTGTCGGACGGTGAGACACAGCGTGAGATAAGTAACAGTACGGTGAACACAGATTGAATCGTCGTGGAAATGAAATCGGTGGAACGAGCAGTGTAAAACGGGGAAAGAATGAGCTGGAATAAAAAACGAGGAGCAGGAAAAAAGAGGAGGGAACAGAGGGATCGAGAACAAAGGACAGATAAAGGGAGAAAGTAGAGAATGTAACCAACATTGGCTGAGCCTGGAAAGCTGTCAGAAATTTGCTAGCAAGAGACGTTAAGGGGAGACGAGTTTCGTATTAAAGGAGAACGCCCATTAATTTCTTTATCGATCCATGTTTTCCCATTGTGCGGACCTCTGACCCAAAAAAAAAGGTGGAAAAAGATATACGCCGAGGGACTCGAGTGGAATCGAACGAACACCTCGCTGGAAGGGCGGCCACGATTTTTTGTTTGACGAATTTAATGATCCGATCGTATTTGCTGAGCGGAGTATTTTTTAGAGCGTGCAGAAATCACGATTGTCACGGATTTGTTGTGGGAAGCGAGCCCGTGCGCACGATGGTCGGACGCAATAAAACCTGCACCCCCGCATGGCCCTTGAACCACGTTCGTGGCTGGCAATAGCGCGAGCTCGAAAGTATCGGATTTGAGTTGTCAAATTAAATCTTCGCGTGACACCGGAACCCTGACTGGATCTTTACGGCGTTGCTTTACGACGCTCCTTTTATGGAACCGTAAACAAAAATAAGAAAGAATAAAAGGGTGATTGTCCCCCCAAGGCTCTAATAGCTTTATAGTTATTGCACCCCATTTGTTTTAATTAAGAACGTGATTAATCATAATATATTTTCATCAGCATTATATAATAAATTCATGATGCGAAAGAGCCGCGGTGCGACTTGGGAAATGTCACTGCGGAGATGTTCGCACTTTAACCTTGTAACGAAAAAGGCGATTGACATTAAAGGAACCCTGTTGACAAAAGGTAATTCCTTGCGACGGAAGCAGAAATTATTACTTCCCGGCAACCTTTCAAAATTATTACAAATCCGAAATAAAAACCGGTACACCAGTATACAGGGAGTTCGTATTCTTTGCG
The DNA here is from genome assembly GCF_001652005.2 of Ceratina calcarata. NCBI lineage: Eukaryota > Metazoa > Arthropoda > Insecta > Hymenoptera > Apidae > Ceratina > Ceratina calcarata. The sequence continues at coordinate 653,613 of NW_017175971.1, read as the reverse complement.
CTGCATGAGAATAGATACTTTGGCGACAGCAGGGTGCCAGGAAGCCATTGATACTACCTCGAAGTGTACATATTCTTTGCTTGGTGATTCGCGTGGGAACCTCAAAGGGAATTCTCTGCGACACCGAAGCGTATACCCTTTCGTTCTTTCGGAGCCTCGCAGCCCTGAACAGTACGACAAAATGCAATTATCCCGAATTCTAGCAACGATTCAGCTATCGTTTAATAAGGGGACAAACGTGCACGGGAATAGGACGTATCTTTGGCTCAATCTCAAAGAGGCAAGCACAGAGAGTGAAGCCGATGCCTCAGGCACGGCGGCGCGGTGAAGTCCTTTGCCGCTCCTTTTTCGCACGAGGATGAGGATTGTTCACGGCAGAGCTTTGCCAGTCAAAAGCCTTGAAATGGTCGAATTTTTTTCTGGTTTTCGCGGTTGTTGCCAAATCCAGTGGCCGGGGATCGTCAGGCAGAGCCTTTGAGTAACTTGTTAATTGCAAAGCCGAGCGTGTTTAACAAGTTCACTCATGCGAGCAGATTACCAAAGAAATGATATCCGTCGACACTCCCTCTGATTAAACCTTTGTTATTAATTAGCAAGGAGCATTGTTTAACGAGGACGCGCAGTTAATGCACTCGTTTACATCGTTATTAAACTTCGCTGACTATTTGCTTCCTTTGTGGCCTTAATTGATCGTCGCAAACAGGACGTCTCATTTTAACGCAACCTTTTTCTACTAACAACACATTTAAATCTCGTTTACCGTGTTTTAATTAAATTGTTCAACGATTCTCTTGTTGCAATTTCGAAACCTTCTGAAGAGTGTCGTCGCGTTTCGTTCTAATACGATTAAACTGAAAAGTGTTTTGCGATATCAATCTCCTGCGGGCTCGGTTCTATGTAAATGAAACGTTTACCCCTGGGATTAAAATAGTTTGAGACGCCTCGTTAGGAGTCGTGATAATACACACGCTCGAAGGGCGAACTATGCAATCTAACTACCTACGAAGCGGCATGCATGGTAAACCAGTAAACTAATTAAACTGTTTGTGCTGGACTTACCGAGTGTTGCTTTGTGAAAGATGACCCGACATTTAGGAGTGACAAATTTCGGGCAATCTTCGAGTTCCTCCATTCGTTCCTGACCTGTTGCTGTCTTCTAGGGCTGAAACAAAAACGCCGAACGATTAAATAATATAAACCGTTTCAGCGAGGGTTGCCATAGGGGAAAAGTGCTCAAGATAGAACACGTCCGGTGCTTATCGGCCGCCAGGAGTAAACTGGGTACTATTTTTGATCGCTCGTAGGATACATTTAAAACGTGGTGTCGGTGAACGAAGTGATACCGGAACACTTCCATTGACTTGCATTAATTAAACGTTGAGATGAATTCCATTTTTTCCCTCCCTTTTTGTCTCCTCATTAAGAATTTTCCTGGCAATTTATCACGTTGCGGATCGTACGCAATTTATCATGCAGAATTGAAAGAGCTTTCCGGTTTTATATACATACATATACATGTAAGAATCATCTACCGCGCGCTCGCTGTGTAATGGATGACGGTGGATAAATTGAAAATGAAATGGTTTTCGATATTGTCACGCGCGCGCTGATGAACTCCGCCAGTGATTAATGGCCAACTCTGGCTGTATTATATGTGCATGTAACGCTGTTCGCCGCTTTCAGGGAAATTTAACAGATTGCAGTGTAAGATTTTCACCGGTATTCCGTACTGATTGCTGCTCCCATAGAGATTGATTCCGATCGGAAAACAAGGACGTAAATGAACGTGAACTTCCTATTTTCGATTAAATTCGTCCTCAATATCTCGTTTCCTATCTCCCTAATTATGAAAAAGATTTCGTACCTCGGGTCTTGATAATTAATCTCAGATCTCGTTATCGTTTGGACCGCGAGGGAAAGGTATGCAAATGAGAATGACGGTGCTCAAACAATGTAGAGCTTTTCTTAAAATAAAATTATTTTAGAATACTCGCTATCTAATTTTCCCCACAGGTGTTTTTTAATTTCAAAGACATAAAGGTCATCAGGTTGACCTAATGGAAGCACAGAATTCCATCAAATGATCCGCCTCTTCGGTCGTTCCTGGTCAAGAAATTTCGCCTACGTTCAAGCTGACTGCTAACTTTCCTATTGTATTCCCTTATCATTTTCCGCATTAAGGTTCATTAATATTATCGACCATAAACGACTCGATGAGAACGAAGATACCTTTGAAGCTGAGTCATAATGTTTTATCATTATTTCTGATTATTTGCTAGTGTCTGTAATATTGATTTTTCAACAGTGTAAACGCCGAATGAG
>NW_017175971.1:625207-649938 GCF_001652005.2 Ceratina calcarata | reverse complement strand
AAAAATTTCGAGAAATGTTTCAAATAAAAGTTGTAAGTATTGCTATTGGCTACAAAATAATTGCCTTGTATCTCGAATACTTCAGAAGTAGTACCAGTAACAATTGAATCTGTTTAACCCACGAACTTCTATTATACATTAGAAGATCGTGGGTTAAATATATTAGTAATCAAGAACAATGATAAAACACTATAAATTCGTGGTCCGACGGTACTCTCATTCTGTTCGACACATTCACGGCTCGCGGGTAGTATAAATGAACCTCTATTCGCACTGCTGATTAAAACCTTTCCTCATCGTTTCGTTCTGTCCGTGTGTGGGCCTCAACGTAGGCATTACTAAGATTACGTTGAGGAGGAAACGTTTCCTTCCTTTTTCTCTCCGATCCTTTCAAGGAAAATTAAATATAGTTGTATCCTACATAGACCGCGAGCCGGAATTGTATCGCCGTTTCGTTTGGACGAAAAGCAGCGCGTTTATCTCAACCCTTTAAACGCACACAGACTCTAATATATCTATATGACTAATATATGGCACAATGCTATTTGTTATTTCTAAAGCGCGTTTTATAAGGAAGAAGCAACAGAGTTTGGTATTCATTATGCGGAACGTTAAAATTCCTCATTCAAAGATACTTTTCAGTAGTTTTATCAGCGGCGCGCCGGCTAAAAATCATTGTTCTCAACCTAGTTTAAAAACAAGAGACAGGAAGAGTGGGGGAAGAAAGCAAGAAGAGAGAGAGAGAGAGGACGAAAGAGGTTTCGCCGTGTACCGCGCGTACCTTTCGTTTTCATCCACGAGAAAGAATAACCGGAATTGCTCAGGGCTAGCGCGGCTCGGGTACTTCTCGGGATTGTTAGCAACTGGGTCGAACCAATTACGTACGTGGCACGTAAACTTATGCCTTTGTAGTACAAGGTGATTCGAAGTGGTAACGAATGACTTCTTCGTTCCCGCGTGAAAGAATGAAAATGAAAATGTTCGTGAATCTTGAAACAAAACTCGGACGAAACTGGGAGTAGGTACCTATATTCAGCAAGAACATCTGGAGGCTTGTTAGGCTTCTCCTATTCGACTTTCGAAACGATTGTTAGTTACATCGTTATGACTTGAAGAACAGAGAGAGAGAGAGAGTGGTAAAGCTCGTTCTTTCTCATTTGACGCTAGTCGAGACTAATTTAGGGTTTCTTTTTCATTGTCAGCATCGATCAGTTGAAAGTAGCTTCAAAGGTATCCTACTTTTTCCATGGTAAAAGCATCTCCTTTGAAATTGATAGCGTAAGGGAGAGCTGAATCCCTTTCGTGTTTTACCGCAGATGCATGTCAGAGGCGGATGGAGCGTGTGGGGGTAATGTCGAAACACGAGTTACGAGATTCCTGTCTGCAACCCCGTAAATCAACCCTTTCCCGGATGCAATTTGCTCCGAGTTTCCTTTAAACAAAAGGAACGCGGCGCCGTTGCTCGCCACGATACGAAAGCGACTTTAATTAACTGAACGTCGTTGATAACAAAAAGCCATCTGATTCGAGCGCCGATGCTGAGTCGCGCACATTTTTTTAATTAAGAGGAGAATACGAGATAATTGTTCGACAGTGTGTTTCAATGGAGTTTCGTAAAACATCAGTTTCCTTCTATTTGTTCAAGCTTCAATGGACCCAATAAATAATGAGTTATGTACGGGGTACTAGCGGAAAACTTCGCCTGTGGGCGTGATATGTGGTCGCAAGTACTTTGTTAATTAAGAAAATAATTGGAGCCACCATTTCAAGACATCGGTCGAGCAAACTTTCTTTTAAAAATATCGTCTCTCATTCTTTCTAATACGTCGTTGTTAGGGATTCGTTCGTTTCCAGACAAGTTTCAATAAGAAGAAGGTAAATCTTATGTTACTACTTACTGGATGCCGGGCTCGCTGTAACTCTCGTTTGCGGTAGTGTGCGTGGTAAGAGCGGGAAGGCTACTACTTGCCTCGCAGAGCGGATTACTTAAATCTGGAAAAGAAAAACGAAGGTGAAACTTTCTTCAATCGCGGTTGCACTTTTTCCACGTTGCGCTTTTTCTTTTTAACTTAACTCTTCCACGAAATTAAAAGACAAAGTTTAATCTTCAGTTATAAGAGATCATGGATTTATTATTGTTATCGTTTAAATGTTAATTCATTTGTGTGATAAGATGGAAATAAAAATGTGAAATTACCTATGGCGGAACCATAATAATCGCTGTGACGTCCGTAAGAGGCGGTTCTACTTAGCAGCTCGTGTACGCGTCTCCTCGGATTCTTCGCTTGCTGGAACCATGCAATTTCCTTTACATAACCGTGACGGTCGGATGCGTTCGAAAATTAACCCAGTGAGATGCACGGCTAACGAAAAGGGTTACAGAGAGATTCAGCGGGAGGTTCGTTCCGGTCTCGATAAAAGATGTACACCGAGCAGAAGACAGAGGATCCTCATTCCATGCAAGAATTGTTTCGGTCGGGATTTACTGGCGGGCTTAAAAGCCCTTTGTATTTGCATTGACCTAACTATCCTTTTTTAGCATGGTCGCGGAAGATATCTTTCCCCCTGTAGTGCTATACCGGTGAGGGTATTTCCAGCTTCTTAATGTGCCTCCCACGATCAAACGTGATTAGACGCGTCGAATTAAGGTGTAAGTCTTGGACTAACTTTTTCCTGATACAGAGATATATTTAGAAAAAAATCGTAAAGGCTTAGTCGGAAACCAGCCAAATATTTACAGTCCCGGGATTGATTAGGACAAAGCTATATTGATCCACGAAAAGGACTTGTGGTTGGCTCAGCTTTATTTGGATTACCGAACTACGAATGCACGTACTCGTTGATGGTTATAGCGACATTGAAGATTCAGGTCTCGATCCTCTCACTGTTTGATCTGGGTTTAGATACTTTGGTCGTATTGGAAAGTAACGAAACCAGGAAACTTTTACTCGAAAATTGGTTCGTGGTTCAAAGTGGAATTTCAGATACTCAACGGTCATCTTTAAATAAAAAAAATTTGCAGAATATTATTACCGTTAATTAATGGAAAATGGAAATTGTTTATTTTTGTCAAGACGCACGATCTTATATTTGATCGAACATTAATTTATCTCTGAGAACGTCAACCGTTATCAATACGACTTGGCCGCGCCTTCGAAGCGGCAAGGGGATTATTATTATTATTATTGTTTCATCGACTAGAGCGGATGGACTTTCGATACGATAGTACGTGGTCGCGTATCGAAGAGGCGAGAGAAAGTGGACCAGATTTTGTTACCTTCACTAATTACTAGAGCATCGCAGTTAGTTTCATTTTTCGATGAAGCCTATCTGACCCAATGAATGTATATCAATTTAACCTGATAGGAGAACGTACTCGAGCTTGAGTGGCTCGAATTTGCAATGTGTCAAGCAATTCGCAGATTATATTCGAGCGTGCTCTCGCATTGACTAGAGTAAAATAAATAGAAATCAGTCAGCGAGGAGAATTCTCATGCAATGAACCGCTCATAATCTCGTCGTGCATATTGTTTCGATCGACCGGGTCGAAAGTGCATATTAAAAAATTGGGGTAATCTCCGTCATCACGTTTCACCCTATCGGATTTTATATTAAATTCTAAATGCACATTCAGTGACTAGCGTTCTCCATTGGCCTGATTTTCATTTTAAATCCGTTTAAAATCCTATTCAAATATGATGAAAACATTCATTGAGCCTTAATTATCGTGACGGATATTTGGTACGTATGTAATTACCAATTCCATTAAACTTCAATCGAGACGCAGGGGAGATTTCTACCCAGTTAAAGCATCGTTCAGAAATACCATGCATGGACATCGATGGGATACGTAATAATTTTGTTTGTATAAAATAGCCCTTACGAAAGTGGTATCGATGAGGCTCTGTGTCCTGCTGACTTGAACCTTCGGTGAAAGTAGCTCCTCGGACTCGCTATTTCTCGACGATGCGCAATCCTGCTCGTCGAGGCATTCATCTTCCACCAAAGACACTAGACTGTTATACCATTGCACGCTAGTCGTTCTGTGAGGCTTTGCCGGCTCCTGGAGACGATTCAAGTCCTTGCTGAAGCTCAAGCTACGCCTAATAGGCTGCAGTCCGCGATTTATCACCGCCGGTAACTCCGCGGCGCTACCCCTTATCAGCGACCCGATTTTCAGACGGAACGACTTCCGTTCAAATCGCCCACTCGACCGTGCGGCCTTCTCCGTCACATCTTCCGGCACGTTATCGTTAATGTCGGGGTCCACGAAACTCCCTTGCGGTTTCTCTGAAAAAAAATTCGTATACTTCGTCCCGCCGTCTTCCACGTCGTACAAATATGACACGGGGTAAAGCAACGAGGGATTTATCGAACGTGGAATATCCCGAAAACTTTTTCTTTTACTTGAGCGGTACCTGTTTCCACTCTCGATTCACTGTCCTGCACAGGAACCTGCTTCGTAGCCTTCGCGTTCCGACTGGAGGCTTTCGGGGCAGACTTCTTCGTCTTCTTCGGAGCTCTCTTCTCATCCTTCCTCAGCGTTGTCATCGTGCCAAGCTCGATATTCTTACACATATACACACATACACGTAGTCGTATTTCTTTTATTCGTCACAGCGCCCGGAGGCTCCAAAAAAATTTCGTCGCGTATCCGCCGGACGAGTCGGCCGCGTTTCGGTGCCCAAGAAAAAGTTCATCCGCCGGTGGAAATTGGCCGCGGTTCATCGGGGTCGGGGATAAACGGACGGGTTTCACGTACGACTCCAATCACGCGAGCGGCGCGCCGATAAAATGGGTAGGGCAACACGCGCTCTAGCGAACAATTAAAGCGGATTTCCCTGTCGATCCTAGATTATCGCCAGCTTCTTCCCCGCGTCAGACCGGTGAATCAGATCAATAGAATCGCATTATGGCCGGGCGTAAATCGTGTAATTGTTACGGGCCAGGCGTGAAGGATGATCGTTCCATTACGGGACGGAGTTTATTGTTCTTGCGCTGTATAGCGTTGATCGAGCAAATCGTGGCCGAACAATGCGCAAACTTCCGTGGTGATAATGCTGTTCCGAGTCGGATCCTGGCGCCCCTTTCTAACCATTTGTCGGCCTCTTTTACGGAACGGATCCTGAATCACAGACCTGTGGGTTGGGCTACTGACGACTTAAACGAGCGTGGCGATCGTTTCCAAGTTATAATACGCGGAAAATACGGTTTCATTAATAAGCTACGTTCGACGCTGGGTTACTATGTGACATCGTGCGCATATATGGAATAAATTTAAGCGTATATCGATATTCAATGAATCAATTGGAACAACAGTTAACACGCATCATTTACTCCGAGATGGATTTATTAAAGGTCTAAATTAAATTAACTGACCGTTACTGGAGACCGGAAATTATTATCAATCATAGGGATGGTTTAGTTACTAATTTCTCGGTTAGTTATTGATTTTGGGATTGGCTATCGGCTGAGTTCGAATATCGTCGTATCCGCTAATTCCATTAACAAATCGTTTCGCGTTAACTATTATCAATGTTCCCATTCCACAAACGATAAATTCGCGACTGATCAACAAAATACATATCTCTTCTCACTATCTCATTTATGTCAATATACAATGGTTTCTGTTTTCCATTTCAAAAGTTATATAAAAGAGCTAAGCTGCATCAGAGTATTTCATTCTTTATAGTTTCCTCCTCTGAGAAAATGAGTGCAGCGTGCAACCTCTGTATAAAGAATTTTATAGCGAAAATGCTTTACGATCTGATATTGTTTGAGAAGATAAAAACGTCGGCTTTAAATTAACGAATTGAGTTAACGTATTATTGAATGCAAATCGATATTCAATATTGGAAGCGAGTTTATAATTTCGTGAAATTTTCGTTCGGGAAACGGAACGTTTCCACGGGTTCTTTTTTGTAGCGAGCGCCGTTCAACCGAGACGCGAATGCATTTACTGTTTCGTTTCGTCATCGACAATTAACGCTATCGTAAAGGTAGCGGCATATCACGACGTTATCGTAGCCTTATACTTACGAATCGTCGCGAGCAATAACGTGTTTGCACCTCGATAGCGGCATAAAAACGTATAGCTGACAATGATTAAAACAGCGTAGTTGAACGCGGAAATGTACAACCGGCGAGTATTATTTTCCTCGTACTCCTTTCTATTACCTTCCAATAATTTGCAACACAAATGAACACGGAGATAACGCCGATTATCTTCTCCCCTTGAAATAAATTAATGGCGGGGTATTCCGGCGACGCGGTTCGTACCTATTGATATTAATGCGATAACGATGAGTCGGTTAAAAATAGATATAGAAAGCTGACGGGCAGGAAAATCCACGAAATTTGCTAGTATCAGCGCGTCCCGATTCCGGCCTCGAAATTTACACTAGTTAAATCGATGCACCACGTAACCCGTTGCCACGTTCGTGAATGCGCCGATAAGATTGTTCAAGGTGGCGCGAAGTTCACTCGATTAGAACCGACTAAAAGGAATCTTAAAAACTGTTTCTGATAGACGCGTGGAATTCCCAAACAACTTTATTACATCATCCGGGTTGCAATTTTTAATTCTCCACAATTAACCGATTCTGGCATAATTATTATACGCGAGCTAATTGGTTTGAGGAAGCGAGTGTCGCCGTTTTCTACGAATTAATACAAATTAAAAACGGTGGGTTGCATAATAAATACCATGCGGTTTATGCAACAGTCAAACCTTGATCCATCTTAGAACAACGGAGACAGATAATAGTTGCAATATGGCACACTGAACTATGGCACCGCGAGTTTAAACGAAACTGGGTATAATCGGAAACCGAATGCATCTGCGAATAGCAAACGAAATCGCACGTGAACAGATTTGCACGGATTGTTTAGCACGTTAATCGCAACCACAAAGTCAACTGTAAATCAAACGAAATTCAAGGTCCTATTCTCCGCGTTCCTTACTACTTTCGTAACAGGGAGGAATAATTAGGAATAAGAGAATATATCGCACGTACACGGAAGTCCATTGACCTCCGATCACGATAGTTATTCGAATCTGACGATCTCAAGCGGTTTCACAATGCGCTGATTATCAAGTCTTCACTGATAAATATTCCACACTCAATTTGCCACAGTTTTGTCACTGTTCCCGTTCTGGTTTCCACGAGTCACAATCCGAACAATGTTATACATGAAGATCCGTTCGACACAATAAAATCCATTCGCGGCTGGTTTATAGTAAACAAAGCAATTAAAAAACAGATGTCTGGGATCACCGCTGGCCGATTGGGAACGCGCCGGTCTTATCACCGTGATAACGTAATCCAGTGCACGTATTTGTCCCCAAAAATTCACGATAAAAGATCCGTTTAGATCCGAACATGTAGTCGCGGTGTTCACGAGTTAATCGCGAGTGGGAATGGCTCGATCTTCGGTAACGATGATACGATCAAGACGATCCACCGGTTTTATCGGTCTTGGGTGATCTCGCAACACGAGCGCGAAAATCGTGCACCGCGCTTTGCCGAGAAATTAAGAAGACAGGTGAGACGAGGTGAGTAAACGTCTCGGGACTTAGTGGGGAGAGACCGTGGCAGGAAGGAGACCGACTGACATTTGATGAAACGGTGGAACCGATCGGGAAAGAAACCGCGCCAATCGGTGAAGGAAAAATGTGGCATATCAGTGGTTCTCAATTCTTCATTCGTCTATTAAATGTCATGCGATTTTCCACGGTTGTTCAACGGAAATCGTTAACTAAAAACTTTTGCTATTTTCGCAAATCATTGAATTCTGAATATTTAAGTACGTAATACGAAGTAAGAAATGTGTACGTATAATAAATACATTCACAATCTAATTAGTGATTCTGTTAATAAAGATATAAAATGTATGTGAGGTACACGTAGAATTCAGCTGTTTTGTCTTCAGACGTTGAAACGTAAGATTTCGTTATTTGTGTGGCTTCCGTGTCAAGAACGTCGAAGTCGTCGAGGTGAAACACCTCGGTAAGAATAAATTAACAAAAGTTGGATGACGTTTTTGTAGGTAGCATCGCTCTTGTGGAAATCGATCCAGGAAGCTTGTACAAGCTATACATAGCGCATCGCAGTATGTAGCACTGGAACACGTTAATGTCCGCGGGGAACGTTCGCGGATATCAGCAACGTTGTTATAAAAAGTTTCTGGAAACTAGCCTGGCTATAAAACGAGCGTAAAGCACATGTTGCCGCTTTTATTGATGCAGGGAGAGGAAAACCTAATGTCGCGTTCGATATTTGGTAGCTGCAAAATGAGTTCTGTCGAATATAACGAGACTCGCCTTTTTTACTGCAGCCACGTTTTATGGCTCTATGAGATATAAGTATTGATATAGCACGGTAGCAACATGTTGCTTGGAGGATGTTCAACGATGTCCGAGCATCATTTCCCGTTGATTTATTTCCTTGTTCCGTTTAAATAACGTGGTCCCGTTCGTATGAAGCCAGATCCTTTTACTTTTTAACACTTCCTCGCTGAGAGTTAAGTACTTAGTCGATATTGAATCTCCGTCATGACTCCTGAGTGCTTATCGGCACGTTGACTATTGCAGGCCACTCGAACATTTTACGAGTGTCGATGGAACCGTATGTAGATACACATGACGTCAAAATTCAATTTAATTTCATAAGACTCGTGTTAAAAATTCAGTCGGTTGGTAAACTTCCGTATACGCGTCCTCCCGCACACGTGCGAAAATGTCGATGCGAATTGTCTATTTCTAGGTCGTGAAAGTAAGCAGATCGATAAGGTGTTCTCTAAAGGAGACTGTGAACTCGTGCACGTCCTTTACCACAGTAGAACGTAAAATTCGCCCTGCCATTTCCGGCTTGTTACAGAGGCCGAAAGCGAAAACTCGCTTTGTGTGCTATTTCTTTGAGACGCCAAATCGGGCGAGCGAATCGCGCCGTCTATTACTATAGGCAAGTTTCATCGTTTTCCTTGACATCCTTAGCTGGTTAAGGACTCGTTCAGGTGTCCGACGAGGAGTCCGAGACCGCACGAGTCGCCGGAACGTTCGCGGGAATCGATAAAACGTTTAACCCAAATGTATTCCCTTTTCCGTTCATGCTGATTTCGCATTGCCGTTGTGCTCTCTATCTTTCTCGTAGATAAACTGCTCGCCGATGGTTCGAGTGTTCCCACGAATTCATAAATTGAATAGAAAAGAGCAATTCGCAGCGTCGAGTCGAGCGAATTCAAATATCTGCAGATCGTTGCTTCAGATCCAACACTGCCAAATGGGCAACGATAAGAAAAGTTTCTGCCCGGCCTTCAAATGTCGCGTTAAAATTGGAAAAGGCATAAATTGGTAGCTTTGTACCGAGTTGTTTGAATGGTGGTTGAAGGAACTGAGGTACTGGGGCGTGACTGAATGAAGAACATATTTATTAAGTCAACAACCCGTTTTAGAAGTCGCGGGATGAAATTAAATCCTGTGTACGATATTTGCGGTGCGTGGAGGAATACTAATTGGTGAACCAATGCTGTTGTGTAGGGAACGCTCGGTAATTAAGGACATAATTAGGAAAACTAGTCGTGTAAGATGAGTACTCACCAACGGCGAACAATGTTCAATTCCCGATATCTGTAGAACCTCCGGTGTAGATCAGCCGATGTAATACATCGCTGAATGATGGTAGTTGAATGGTCTGCGAAGATCTGATTAACAGAAAACAAAAATGTTCTATAAATATAAAATAAAACGTATACCAAAAAATATATGTGTGAGGATAGAACAAAAATCTTCCTTAGGGGAAAAAGCATCGCTTGCTAATAAAAGGAATTAAACGAAATGGGATACACGGAAGTAATCGTACACCGAGAAACTATCATTACATTTGTAATCGATATAGAAACATACGTAATCAATTAGAAGTATAATTGATGGCTAGTGTCTAGTTGGGCATTTGCTCGTAAACCTCTGATGTTTTTGAGAAGACTAGCCGACCGCGTGGCACGATACCTGACACGGGGTGGTACATTCATCCCCACCAACTATATAAATTGTCTAATTCGCCCCTCTACCTTCGTGGTAACCAAATTCAACCCCAAACCGACCCGTCGCCCGATCTCAATTCGAATTCGCGTTGGCCAATTATACAGTATACTTATAAGCGAACACGTGCAATCAGTACAGTAAAAAATTCTGATAAATAACCTATTACTCTTATAAACTTATATAGAAATAAGAAATGAACTTTAATTTGAGATAAGATTAAATCGAAGTGCACGCGCCATTCTTCAATCGCACACTCAATCCTAACTTGTTTTTCATACTTCTGTATCTTAGTTTGCAATTAGAACTTTTAATTTCGAATTATTCAAATAATACAAAAAGAATACCGTGGCCCTAGCGCAATCTGTGGAGACCTTCACGATATTTAACTTCTAAACATTAAATCGCATATATAACACTTCGGTAAGATTAAAAATGAATTCACACATTCGAATAATGGTATAAATATCCCATAAAATCATTATTACCTGACACAAAAGGCGAAAACTGCGAACAGGAACGCGCGGCCGTATTTCCCGGCTATGAACATTAAACCCGATTTTCATGTCGACATAAACTGAACGAGAAATGAGGGCGCTGTGCATCTTCTTCGTCTTGAAAAGGATGCTTTATATACGTTGTGACACCTCGCGGTCAACGTTAAGGGAGATGTAATATTTTCCGGTAAAGTAGTTTGGCAGTTACTACAGAGATTAAGGGAGTAAAAGAGTACGTAGAAAATGTAAATTTACATCAGGTGAATCAATCACGCTAATCTGCAATTTGGATCGCTGCTTCGAGCGCGATTAAATTCTCGCGAGTCCGTTTGATATAACCATCGGTGTGCGTTAGATTAGTAGCATATATTGCGATAGAGCGCTTCGACGTGTATCAAAACATTGATCGGTGCAGTGAAAGTGATCAAAATTAACAGAATTTAATAATATTTCGACAATGTAGCCTGATATATTATATTCGGTAGTAATTTGAGTTCGCATTGCTAACCAATGCTTCTGTTACACACGTACGGGAAAAAGTGTGTTGATTCGTGGTTATTGTTCCTCCTCTGGGGCATTAATAGGTAAAAGAAAATGAGCGGAGATATGTTCGAAGGGAAAGATTACCCAACTCAATGGGCACTCAATCCTTCCGCTTACCAAAACATGAGCAATGATCAAGGTAAATAGTCCATGAAATATTTCGCCATTCACTACATGTGCAGTTCATGCCTTGCCACCATTGTACAACATTTAATTGTCATGCAACATTCTTGGCTATCATTCAGTTGACTGGGCTGCATTAGCTCAGCAATGGATCAAAATGAAAGAGACTGTAGTACCACCAGCACCACCTCCACCTAGTGTTAACCCCATATGCTCTGGGACTGATAGTGGAGAGGCCCCAATGGATATGGATACAAAGGAAGATGATGTACCGCCTGCCCCACCTGCTCCAACAATCAGTGGATCAGGTAATGAAAACCAATTGAATTAATAGAATTACTTTTAAATTAATAGGTACTTGTATAATGTAGTCGAAGATTCCATTGTAAAGTACGATTAATTATGTTTTAATAGAAATTTAGTTTTACTCTCTATTACCCTCTTCGATAAAAATAATAAAGAATTATGAAGATTGATATTTATATTTATTTTTTTAATTTTGATTTAAGATTATTTAAATCAGGCTTTAAATCATGATTGTAACATTGCTTTATAATATTTTGTTTAAAACCAGCTGAAGCTTGGAGTCAGTGGAATCAGTGGGGCCATTGGAACGCCACAGGTTCTGGTACAGGTACTTGGGAATGGACTGGTGTACCTCCTCCTGGTGTTTCAATAGGTTCTGATGGGAAACCTATGGGGATTCCTACAGTACCTGTTATTCCACCTGCTCCAACTATTTCGACAACAACAGAATTTAGTGTGCCACCACCAGCAGCACCATCATTATATTCTTATAATTCAGTACCTCCAACACAACCTTATAGTCAGGTTAAAATTGTATTTCTAATATAATATAGAGCACCGAAACGTGTGCCTACAATACCCAGCTGTACTTAGACTTAGCAAATCAGAACCATGTATAGAATGTTTTTGAACAAGTATTGTAACATTGAAAAGAGAAAGTACTGTTTGATATATCGTAGTTTTAATTGCATTTTCAATTCATTTGAGTTTTATTTACTAAAAGCACCTTACAGCACACTGAATCAGATTTGAAATTATGGATGATAATTGTTTCATATGTAGGTGACTAGCTATTGGTCCGGAGAACCACCGGCTACGATACCTCCTCAACCACCCCCTTTTATGAAAGGAGTCAGACATGCGAATCGAACGCCGCATATGAGGCCTATGGACCCTGTAAGGTGTCGAGAGGATAGAGAGAAAACACCTGAAGAAGATACGACCACAACTATAGGTAAGAAAAGAACTCGTTCTTGATCTTTCGGTAATATCGTACGAGTGTGTTTTACGTTCAGACGCTGCGAAGCGTAGACAGTTGCCAGCGTGGATTAGAGAAGGTTTAGAAAAAATGGAGAAAGAGAAACAGAAAGCTGTCGAGAGGGAGAGACAAGAGATACTGAGGAAACAGGAATTAGAAGCTCGGAAGCAAGCCGAAGACGAGGCTCGGGCTGTATTGAATCCTAGTAAAAGCAAATTTGTGCGTATCTAAATTGTTGGCTGTTTTACAAGCAGAAGAACGTCGTTACACAATATTTCGTTTTCTTCCTTGAAACGCAGGATTCTGATTCCGAGAAAGAAGCGGAACAGGATCCGGAGGAAGGTGTACGTAATCAGCAAGTGACTGAGAAAACGTTCGAACGGACTCCGGATATTCTTCTTCGTCCCCGGAAATCACGATTTCGCGATGCAGACTCGCCGGATGCTCATACGTACACAGATAGAAGTCCGACAACATCTAATACAATTATAGCAACTCCGAAGCGAACGCGGGAGGAGATGCTACAAGACGTGGTGAATATCTCAGTCAGTCGATTCGAGTCGACAGTCGTTGAATTTGTTGTACAACTCATTTTGGCGCAGATGTTGAAGGTACGAAGGTCGCTGACGGAAATTCTACTGGAGGTAACAAACGAGGAAATCGGTTCTATATGCAGAGAGGTTTGGAGCCGCGCACGTGCCAAAGGTACCCCAGATACACACGATACAACTAACAAATTGATATATTTCATACTTTCGCTCACCAGTGCACAGAATCCGATTCTAATGAGTCTTGTGCAGTGTTGCGGTGAATTTTATTTGCCCACTTGTGTATATAAGCTTTTAAAAACATTAAACAGAGATTATTCAATTCATAGAGTTAATTATTCGATGATTTCAGGGTATCCTACTTTATTTTTTCCAGGACTTTTGTATACACGTACTATAAGTGATACTTATACTTTATCATTTTTTCTTTTTTTCTTAAACTACTTCGCCCGTTTTCGGTTTCGATCCGATCGTGTTTTTATTACTTGCTGACAGTCTGTATTAATAAAGAGAATAAATCGTTCACGTTGGAGAATAACGAGAAATGTTAAACAATTATCTGATAAGACATTTTTTTTAAATTCACGTTTGGTATATACGATATTATATAGTATATGCCAGAGGCAAGTGAAAAGGGCAAATACAACATTTTGAGATTTCCGCATCTGTTTTTTGTTCCATTTGTTCCAAGACGTTGTTTCGCATTGCTGTTGTGAAAACTGATTCTTGTATTTTGCTTTGAAATTCTACCGTATCTCTTACACCGATTATTATTGTAGTTAGTACGTAATTTTTGTGATTACGTTCGTATTTATTATTCACTGATATCTTGTTATACCTTTACGGCTCTGTACGTGAAACATTGTGTTGTTCTACTAACGTCACGTCTAAAGCAGTTTCAGTTTCATATATCTAAAGGAATTGTGTTTAAAGAGATTTCTTAAGGTATATAAGGATTGAAGGGACAGGACCTCCTTGTAATGTCGGTGATCACAGTACCATTTAATTTTGGGGGGTATCCTGATGGTAGCACTTAGCCAATGGTACTAAATGCGTGTGTATTGTAAGTCCCTGCAGGAGAGATCCCCGTCGCATCCCTCAACAACATGGCCCCTCTTGCTCAGATCACTCGTAAACTTGGTAAGTCCCTAACGCCTTTTGTAATGTACAATGCACGGTCATCCTAGGAACCTGCCGTGCAAAAATGCGTCCGTGCACTGTACCGCTCTCTTTCTCTGTAGCCATGCTCGCTTAATAAGTTCTCGTGATACGAAGATGTCTTTCAGGACATTTTTCAAACAATAGCGGCAGCATTTTAGTGGTCGAGCGTATGTTTTTATTTTCAAAAAAGACGCACGGCGGATTTGGGGATAATCAAGGATAATAAACTGTCTGTTTCGTCTAGGTCTGGGCATCTATGGCGACAGCAACAGCGAATCGGAGGAGGAGCAGAACGAACACGTCCAGACTCAAAACAATGATAGTGACGACGAGCTCATTGTATGTTCTTCTTTTCTACATTATTGAAAATTGGAATATTGAATGAATTTAGAAAAAAAATCGTATTGTTCGTTATAGGAAATGGTCAAACGGCGTCAACAAGCATTCAAAAAGACGGAGGAGGAAATCGAGGCGCGCCTGGCCGAAGAAGATGAGAGAGAAGATCAACGTTACGAGGAGCAGTATAATAAGCAACAGGAAAATCATACTGGTAATACAAGCTGCAGGGATTCAGGTATGTTTCGAAATATAATAAAATTATCGTCGTCATTAAATCATTAAGCGTAACTCCGTAACATCACTACCTTTAGTTGATGAAAAAGAAACGGTAAATAATCAAAGAGAAGCTTCTGAAACTTTATCGAGCGGCGGACAAAGTCCACAGCAACAAGTACCGCCGCCTGATACGGCAAAGACCAATACTCCATCGGGCTCGGCCGATTCCGAATCTAGCAGTTCCGAGTCGTCGAGCTCTGACTCGAGTCGTAACTCGTTGAAGAAGAAACGATCGAGCAAGGTTCGTGATCGTGAATATCGAAAGAGGAAGTCGAAGAGTAGAAGTAAATCGAGAGGCAGAAAGTCATCTCGATCACGTTCGTCCGAGCGCGGCCGCAAACGCAAGTCCAGGTCTAGATCGATAAAGTCCCGTAAAGAATATCGTTCAAGGTCTTCGAGCAATTATAGGTCCAGTAAGAAGCACAGATCGCGATCGAGAAACCGCAAGCGACGCAGATCCCGCTCAAGGAGCCGTAGATCTAGATCCAGCACGGCAACCAGGAAATGGTCACGATCACCACATTCCAGGGGAAAGAGGAAATCGCGTTCTCATTCACGTGGCAGGAGAAGAAGCCGGTCTTATTCAACAAGACGTAGCAAATCCCGTGGCAGAGAAAAACGGAGGACGTCCAGATCCCGATCCCGATCTAGGGATCGTAGAGACAGATCGCGTACGCGCTCGAAACGCTCGCAATCTTACGTTTCCAGGAGCAAGAGGAGGACGCGATCTAGATCTAGGGATCATAGAAAATCGCGATCGAGATCAAGGCAGTCGAATCACCGGGACGGTAAGAAATCGTCATCGCATCGGTACAGGAATTGAACCCTGACCAACTTCTAGCCAAGGTTGTATATACATATTCATAATTAAATTACTTTTCGAGTATGCTTCGTACGGAAATAATAAAAGAATGAAAACGATACAGAGGAAGATTAAAAAAAGAAGGAAAGTATACCCTTTTGTTGTCCATATACATCAGGTAATATTAACGTACTACTATCGAATGCGAAGGTTTTCACTTGCGATTGTACATTTGACATTTTTGCACGTGCGCCCGGGTTTTCAATTATCGGATTATTGTCACTTTTCCTATTTCATTAGGTCCGTTTGAGGAATCTATTATTACCTCCAATTGTATAGTATCCTAAGAGTTTGTGTAATTATTTTCATTTAATAGTCGACAGATTTTTAACTTCTGCGTATACGAAAGTCAACTATTTTCCCTTTTATTAGATCTATTTCGAACACACATGATTCACTTTTCTGTAGAATAACATATGCGTCAACGGATTCTTGCATTCAGGATTTCCGATTTACCATTATTTTGTAACCATGTATCTATTTTGTACGAAGATAAAATAGCATGCATTTCGCAATGGTCGCTCAGAATAACACGAAGTTCCGACTGTATTTTCTCGTCGCTGTTAATTTTCTCACAGACGTTCGATTGCGTCGTACTAATCAGTGAACGCTACTAACGACAAAACAAGATAGTTTCATTACAACCGATCATTTGACGAAGTAAGATTTCCAGTCGTTTAATTTTCATCCTTGATTTAGAATCATCAGTCCTTCTTTTATGTATCGGATGATAATCGTCGCATCGAATCAGTAAAACGAAAAAGAAATTGTTATAATTCTCAACAAATCGCGATGCATCATTAACAAAAATAATTATACACAGATACTTGCAAGACTTATCTGTTGGTTCAGTTACTTCATGTATTAAAGATTTACGTTTCGCCGTAAGTCATGATTTCAATGTATTGTAAGTACGGGCCTTACATACATATTGCTATGACAAGTGTAACGAGTCATTTTTAATTGAGATGAATAAATAAAAAATAAGAAATATACATTAACGAAACATGTAGACTTACATAGGTCTTACGGTTCTCTTGATTTCTCTCCTTACCTTCAGCACAATCGGAATAATCAGGTACGATGGGGATGTCGGTTCTGTTGCATTATTATAATTTATTTCATATAAACATTTGATACAGTTTTAAAATTTCATTTCGTAGAGTTTATCATTTAGTAGTTTAGTGTTTAATAAGTAATTAGATTCTACGGAATACATCGGAGATAAGTGGATGGAGTGATCGAGGAGAGTCAAAGTTTGGTTTGGCATGATTATCGTGTGTTCACTTTGATACATTTCGGGTATATAAAAGAACATCTGCAGGACAGAATGCAACGCGTTCTTTTAATAGGAGGAGTTCGGAGAGATGTGGATGTGTTTCGAAAAAAAATCGGGCTCGCGATATTCTCTTCTCTTAATTCGTTCACGCCTAGAGATGGTCGAGTTAAATTTACAAGTAGTGAGATACAAGTATCTGCGAAGTGCGAATTGTCTCTCTACCATTGAGCAATGTTAGAATTCTTCAAATATTGGATATGTTATTTATGATATTACAGCTTCCCTTAATGCTTTCGTTACGATAATTTTAATCCTTAGATCTCTTTTCAGAAAGGGGAGATCATATTTATTTTACATTTCCTCCTCTCGGTATGCTCGAATAGTTTTATAATTCTCTTTTTTACATCGTAAGAGATCAGCAAAGATATTGGTCTCACTGGGTCTGATTAGTCCTCTCGATCGAAACAGGCACTCGGTGACATTATGTTGATCGCGACCGAACACTTTTACAATGATTAGCATTCGATCTAAAATAGGAAACACGCGACGATAAAATTGTCCAGTATCTATATATGTAAAATCCAACTCGATTAGGGCCACGATTGAATTGCATGTTGTCTGCAGATACCGGTCGCTATAAAATAAGGTACGTATTTTGATCTATAGTGGATAGCTATTGGGAGAATCGTCTATATCGACTAAAATCTTATCTCTCTATTCGTTAGAAGATACCTTATTTTAAATATACAGTAAATATACATGTACGCTTAAACTGTCAGAATATTCTCACCGCTGTGGTCAAAGAAAAAGGGCTGGCAGGCGTCGACCCTCAAACTGGACACTTCCCTTGGACGATCCTCGCGGATCTCGATAAATATTGAGAGGGTGGAAATTTTTTTTTATTTTTTTCTGGAGTCTTAAAGAATAGTATTATAACGGTGGTCGCTTCAATTTGAGGGTTGACGATTGATTACGGGATTGTTAACGCGGGTTTATGTATAGATACATGTGTACAGTGGAGTGGTAATTCGTTTACCAAGCAAGATTGTCGGCAGGGATTGAGTCGCTAGTGAGAACATTGTCACAATTTAAGCATAGTAGATATATCAATAATTCGCTTTATGTATGGACTAGACTCAATTACTTATAATAATAGTAGACCTTTCATACGATATTGCAAAGAAACGTAGTTTCAAGCTTGTTACGGTCGAAGATGTGAATTTACAGTATTGGGTCTCGAGGCTTGTTACTGACTTCCTCGCTCTCTTCTCGAATTTCCCTCCTGTCTACCTTATGTCTTTTTACTCGAAACTATGCGGCAAAGATAAATTATTGTCAACAATCCTGAAACACTTGAAAATTTAGATGCTTTCAACGTAATTAATTAGGAGGCCTTCGTTCAGTAACAAGTCTTCGAGTCGTTCGCGAAATTCGTCCTGCGTCGCAAAAAGCCGATCAGCGGACTGGAATGTTTTACAAAGAATCATAGCAAAATAGTTTCGTATATTGTATAACACTACAACGAGACATGAAGTAGGTAAAGTTACGGAATAAATTGTAGTTTGAAGGTTTGCAAAAGAACGCACGGATCCGAAGGAAAAAAGAGGATTTCGCCGGTGAAAACCGTCATTCATAAAATTTCGAACGTTTCTCTCTATCGGCAAATAATACAATATATATATCTTTATGTATACATATATATCTGTTTGTATATATATATATATCAAGATTGCAACCGAGAAGGGGTGCACACGAGAGAAGGGTGACACGGTTCCTCTCGTTCCCCTGTTCGTTCTGATATGTGTACGCAAAATAAAATCACGTTTTTTATTTTCTCTTCGCTTTTTCGTTTTATGAAAAATTTTCCTGGTCTCTGTTGTATATTGATTTGATACTACGGGAAGTCGGTCGAGACTTCCAGTCCCCGAGCCACTTCCCACCCCCCCACGTTCCTCGTTACATTCGCGAAATGAAATAGTATACATCTAAAATTATGGAAGGCTCGCCTAGCTTCGCTAAGCGTCGATTTACGCGCGTGTACATAAATATAGCCATATAAATTAATTAAGTACAAAAATTACAAACTTATTAACAAAAACATTGGCAAGACTGAGGTTCCAGCCGAATCGAGAGTGTCCTCCACCGTTTTACTCCTCGCCTTGGCCCGTTCAACGGAATACGCAACGATGTCTTTGACGTTCGATAGGAATCGAATTAGTTTAGAGTGTGCTCTAAACGAATAGCGGGTGAAACGTACGTAAAATGTGTACGAGCGTACATGATATTAATGCGTTAATACTTTGGTCCATCTAGTCAGAGTTCGGAATGCGAAATAGAATGTTTCTCGAAGACATAATTCGATTCCTCGGTAGAAAGTGAGATATGCATACGTCGTCTAAATTCCTTGGACTGTTATCGGATAACGTTTTCAATTTTACCTAAACGAATCTGAAGTGTCTTTTAGAAAAATTGCCACGCTTTAAATTACTTAACACATATCACAGAATCATGTGTACTCCATTTAAAAGATAATTACACTCAATGACACGATTAAACCCTCGCAAAGTCCCACTCTCTCTCTCTCTCTCTCTCTCTCTCTCTTCCTCTTGAGAATATTCCACAATCTCATTATCGATTAGGCCGGACCGCAAAGGGTTAACAACGAAAGAAGAAAGTAACGATATAGTACGTACAGTACACGATCACACAATATTACGAAGGGCCTAATTAAAAACTAAATTCCGTTGTGTGTTGCGTTTCACGTAATTCGATTGAGGTGATTCGTTTATTTTGTGCTCCCCAATAGATTCCGGAGTTACTTCCTTTCCTATTCAGATGGTAGAGAGTGCGAGCGTGTCTCTTTGTTGAAAATTATTACGATTTTCGTGAAAGGCAGAGATCATGTGTTTTAATAATTACAGGAGATAGAGGATACTTGTAAGAAAGGATGCGATCAGAGAATTCAAAGAGACACGCCAGCTACGCTCCGAGTGATATGTTAACGTTAGGAAACATACCGGAACTTTCCTGATAAACGTCGATACTCACCATGAATTCTCTTCCGCTAGATTTTGTTCGACGTACTTTTGCGACGGTCCACGTGGTTGCACGATCGACGAACTAGATCCTCGGAGAACTCTCGTGTTAACTTAACAATATTACGAACGAATGAACGTAATTCAGACGTACATGCACGTACGCCGGGCATTAACTGTAATGAGTATGTTATGTTACAACAGTATACGGGAACACTCTTTAACCGGTATTATCTGTATGGTACAGTCGCGCGTTTTGTGATCGGTATTGATGGAACAGTCCCTTTGGAGATACCTGGAACAGTAATATATATTTTCCATTAAATATTATTATTCAGTAATTTAAAATATATCAATGAGAAAATGTAATTGAGTTATTATTCAATTTACCTTGATCACTAAAACGAAGCGATGCCGAGGTCACCAAGAGACTATTGGTTGAGCAGGGTGTTAGTCACCTCAGAGATGGACAGCAAAGGACTCCCGGCGTCCGGTTTGGAATCTGAGGGACAGTTGGGCCCATTCCCGGCGCTGATGATCCCACCGCGTGCTGATGCTGAGGGTGGTGGTGGTGCGGAGGGTGGTATAAGACGTTGCTGTTGCTGGTGTTGCTGTCCGACCCGATGCCCATGCCGACTCCCGTCCCCGTTCCCACAGCTGACGGGGGCGTGCTGCAACCGAATGTGTGCGTTCCCCGTTATTCGCGACCCTTTTACAAAAATCTTCGTACCTATATATATTTCTTATTCAATTCATATAGTTGAAAACTATTTTCGTTAAATAATTTCACTCTCTAAGTGCAGAAATCAAATCAAATCATAGATTACGAGGTTGGCGAAAAAAAAAGAAAGAATGCCACGCGACGTAATGAAAACGTGGACATGCAGATTATGACTGAACTGATAATACTGCGGTATACATTTAAAAGAAGAAGTTCGTGCATTAATCGTAACGTGCACGCCCAACAGTAAAATATCAAAGGTATTTCGATCGTATCTTAATTTCGGTTTTATCTTTGCGTAATAAATTTTCTCGTAAAATTTCTATTCAACCTCTCGAGGGTAGCTCGAATGCAAAAGGAAATCGAACACACGAGACTGGAAATACTTTATCACGCGAACCTCTTGAACAAATCTGAAAATACTCCGGACACCCTAGAGGGGTTAATCACGATCGTTCGTAAAAAAGTTATCTTTAAAAATTTGTGAGGCAGCAGTGACACTCACTGGGGCGCGTGCCTTGGTGGTGCGGGGTGGTGATGGTGGTAGGGATAGTACTGGTAGTGGTGGTGGTGTTGCACTCCTTGCCATACCTCGGAGCCCGTTTCCCCGTGGCCATGGCCTGGATGCGAGTGCGCGTATCCGATAGTGCTCGCGGCCGCGGCCGCAGCTGCAGCTGCAGCAGCAGCCGCCGCCTGATACTGCGAAGTGGCAACCGGATACTGTTGGTGTTGTTGTTGTTGCTGCTGCTGCTGCTGCTGGGGTTGCTGTTGTTGATGGTGCTGATGAGCTTGCTGTTGCGACGCCTTGATTCTCGGCGAGCTGGGTGCCGTCGTTTGTTGATCACTGGGAGACGTCTGCCTCCACTTGCACTCGCCGTTCATAGAATTCATCTCCGCCAGAGATTTCAAGGGATCGCCGGCGTTGGTCGAATGAGTGGACGAGTGAGTAGAATGTGGCGTGGGTGGACTGTAGCTCCCGTTGTTCCTCGGCGGAGTGCGAGCCGGTGGTGCGCCCCACATAAGAACCGTTTGTCGGGGCGCCTCGTTCCCGTAAACTTCCGGTTTCACGTCCTCTATTTTGGGGGTGAGCACGCCGTTCGTCGGTCCCGTCACAGGTGAACTTCCGGCGGAATTGCTGGAAGAGGCTCCACCCTCTAAGGAATGTCGACTGCCGGCGCGGACGATGTTAATGTCAGCCGTCGCGGTGTGCATCGCTGACGCGCTTGCGACGGGACTGGCCGCGTACGGTGAACCGCTTACACTACTCGGATGTCTGGCTTCGACGTAACTGTACTTGGGCGACTCGCCTAATTGTTGGCAATATAGTTTGTCCTCAGCTTTGCTTGTTAGTTGGTGGGTCTCGTAGGTCGGCAGCGGGACGTCTATAAAGCCGTTGTACGCGGTGCTCGTGTGATACTCGGGGTAATAGGAACCGAGAGGCCTGTATTGGAATAGATTCTCTGTTGCTGCCGTGAGATACCTAAAACAACGATCAAGAAAAAAACGTGGCTTATATAATAAAAATTATTAAAAAACAATTCTGTTTTTAATTAATATTTATGTATAATTTAATAATTATTATAGTTATATCCGAAAGTGCTATAAATCAATACAAGATCTTTTATCTTCATCGATATGAAACCCACCTATTGTCCAACGCGGTCGCCGGGTACAATGTCTGATGATAGTTGCCCGTGTGGCCGATGTAGGTAGTCAACGAAGGGTCCGTACTCGCAGCGACTGCCGTAGGTGCATAAGCAGTCGGGTACATCGTGTTCAGGTTGCTGTACGCCGCTGCGACGGCAGCTGCAGCGCTGGTGTCCGCGGTGAGGTAGTCGACGGACGCGACCGTGGGTGTCACAGGCGGTGAAACGGACGATTGCGCGGCGAGTTTCGTGCGTTTGTTCCGACAAGTCGACAGGAAGTCTCTCAACTGCGTCTTGTACCGCCTATTCACTCTCTGAGACGTCTGTTGGTTCTGCAGCGTCGGCGTCATCACGGAACCACTGAGGTTGTCGCTGTCCGAAAAGTAGCTGTTGGTCAAACCAGCGTCCAGATAGCTAACTTTGAAGTCCATCGTTCGTTTCCCGAGAAGGTCCCTGCCCTCTTCTTCCCTGGAAAAAAAATTTTTAATCGATACGATTAGAATACTATTTCTATTTATTGGAAATTAAATGCAGTTATTTACATGAGGGGTCGATGTGTGCTGATTACGAAGTCAGGTTTCGAGTTTTTGTACACTAATCTGGAGCTAGTTTGCAACCATTGCCAGCCACCATCCTTCTTTTGAAATCTGTACGCTATCATGCCCGATGCACCGGTCTTTAAAACTGTAAAACGAACGAAGATTGTCTCAAACTGTATCTAAAATAAATCACATGAACCTTCTAAAAGAATTTGTAGAAATGTACTTACGTTCTTGATGCGCACTCGCGACGTAAGCCAGGTCGTCATAGTGGACTAGATCATAGCCGCCCAGATTCGCGAGCTCCGCATCGGAGTACCCTAATAACATTTTCCCCCGTTGATCCATGGACACGAGTGCCAGATCCAGTTTGTGCTTGCTCTTAAACATCACATCCTTTTGCGGAACCTCTAACAACGAGGGTGGTCCGAACGGCGTGCACAGAGCGAACAGAGCCAACGGTGGTTCCTCTGTCTTCCTATTTTGGCCATGGAGTATCTTCACTCGTCCCCTGATGTCCAGACGCTGGACAAGTTCGAATAATGAGAAATCAAGGTGATTAATAAAATCATTTACAATTTTTTATATTTATTACATTTATTTCGTAAGAACGAAAATAAACATAAATCAAAGCGTGAACAAAACGAAATCCTTTGGCGCGCCGCAGCCCGACAAAACACTAATTGTCTTACATCCGACGAATACAGGAGGCATACCTGTACGGGACAAACAGTGTCCAAGAGTTATAGCAACAAAACCAAAAGGTATCGCGCAAAAAAGGCGGCCGGTGTGACGTTTATGAAAATGAAACCGTAATCGTAAAAGGTTTACGACGAAAAGGATATCGTCGTACGTACGTGTGTACAAGATTGAGTTCTCTGTTTTTACCGAAATCCGTGCGAAATTATCATTCCAATTATGGAGAGAATGGAATTTCTGTTTGAATAGTCGCGTCGAATGATGTATAAATGTGTAGATAGCCCGGAGCGGCATGGGGGAAAAACGTCGCAGCAATTTCAGCCGCAAGACGCCGGAGAAAAAGCGCGCGGTAATTACGGGCGAACAGGGGAGAGAGGTTCTGACCTCCCCTCCTTCACAATTAAGTCCATTATCGTGTGCCGCGGGGTTAAGTGCAGTTCTCACTGGCGATTATGAAAATTTGATGCCGTAAAAATCGGATCGATAGCCACCGGTACGTTCCTCCGGGTTGAAACTTCTTTCGAAGGGTGAAAACGAGAATGCTTTTCATCGCGTATAATGAAAGTATTCCTTGAGCACTGGTCAACGGATCATCCCTGTTCGCGTGACCGTGAGGGTTTCGATGAATGAACTGGAATTACGGTGTGTGGTACTTTAATGAACGTGGGACGAAACATGCAAGATACGCACGCTTCTCTCTCGAGGATTCATATTTTCTGGTAAAAGTGAAAATCGAAAAATGGAAACAGACTCACCAAGAAGCCGGATGTGTTGTCGAGGAGACACCGGAAACGGACGGTGAAGCTTCGCTCGAGAAAATGACTGTGCTGAGGTGAAAGGGCGTCGTGCAAGGGGAGACTGGCACTGTCCGCGGGCAGAAAGGAGTTCCACATCAGCTGCCTTTGAAGTTCCTCCCGATCCTCGCTGTGGACCAGCTCGTAGACGCTTTGATGGACGATATCGGACTGGAACAAGCATGATGATTATGAAAACTCGCGGGGGAGGAATTCACAGAACCCGGTGAAAATTTTGTTAAACCCGAACACGAAAGCAGAGTGGCGCAGTGGAAGCGTGCTGGGCCCATAACCCAGAGGTCCGTGGATCGAAACCATGCTCTGCTAAGGGTTGTAATATTTTTG
>NW_017175971.1:601489-623930 GCF_001652005.2 Ceratina calcarata | reverse complement strand
CCCCTTGGAAAAATCTCGGAAAAATCGAAAATTTTTTTTTGTTGTTTATTAGTAGCAATGTTCTTCCGACGTCTGATTTCTTTTTAAAAAATGCGTTTCTAAAGTGTATAAACTTTTGGGATTGACTGTATAGCCGATACACCCTTAATTATGAATCGTTGGAAATGAAACATCCTAAAACGTTGGAAAGAAGGTATCGCATAATCTTTTGTCACCTTACGTATAATAAAATAGAAGCAAGGATTGCACGTAGGACTTTGGTGATTCAGAAAAAGAAAAAATATGAAACATCCCTTAGCAGAGCGTGGTTTCGATCCACGGACCTCTGGGTTATGGGCCCAGCACGCTTCCACTGCGCCACTCTGCTTCGTGGAAAACGATTTTCCCATGATTTCCCAGCAGGTAGGGCAAGGAACAACTCACTTAATCTATTTCATTTAGTAAATGTACAGTAGAAAATGGATGCTTTTCTTTCAATGACGATTACACAAAATTTTTTATAGTTACAGATATCGTAGGGTGTTTGACGATGTGTTATTTGTTATATATTTATTCATATTAATATGATAGATATCCTCTGCTAGATGTACAAAATGCTTGATAGAGAATGTTACAAGTAATTATGCAGTAAAGAAATGTGCAAGTAAATAAACTCTTATGTTTCAATATTATGTCAGTATTAATAATTTTGTACCAATATCAATTGGTATCATACAAACTTATTGATTTACTTACTACATTCACTTTTTATAATTGAAAAAAGTTAGTATAAGAAAGTATTGGCTACAAAAGCAGAGTGGCGCAGTGGAAGCGTGCTGGGCCCATAACCCAGAGGTCCGTGGATCGAAACCACGCTCTGCTAAAGTGCAATTTATATTTTTATTTTTCTTTATATATTACAACATGCACTTTCATTTTTATATTTTTGTATTGCAAATTTTTTGCAACATGGAACAATAAATCTAATATATTTCATTTGTATATTTGAGGATTTATGAATCTTGTATTCTCACGTTGCACATACAACACTTTTTCAATTTTTTATTATATCCAATTATATAATCATAGAACATCAAGAGAATAATAATGAATCAAGGATGAACGTCTCGAAGTTGAAATGCTTAATCACTAAAGATTTGCGATCTGCGAAACGTAAATTGATCACTGAATTTCATTCAAGCTTCCTTTACTTTTACCTCCGTATCATTTCTAAAGAATCATTCTGTGAATTTCTTCGGCGAAGCTTAAGCCACCCCCGAACGCGATGCGGCAGTGCAATTCGCGGCGCGCGGAACGAGAGGCGAAGGGGGCGTAAGGAAGGAGGAATCGCCGGTGCAAAAGGCAGCGGCATTATTTCAGGAAATATCTGATCGGTCGTGACGTCGCGACGGCGACATAGGCGCACATACGGCACATGTAGCTACACGTGTCCGACGCACTTTATCGCGCATAATTAATCCGGCCTAGCCGGAGCGACGGACGATGAGCCCGAGAACGGTGCGCACGAGAAACCCATAGTTTCCTCGTTCCTTCGGCTAAGAAAAACGATCAGAAGGAAAGAGACCGGAGTTCCCGGCCGGCTCTCTCCGTCTCCCTCGATCGTCCGCTCTGCCTCGCGCGCGTATGATCGGATAATCGGGTCCACACACCACGCACCCTTCGCCTCGAGCCAACACTAGAAAATAGATCGAATTAACAGGCCTCGGTCTGCGCCGCCGTGGCCACGGTTGTGTTCCCGGCTTTCGACGCCTGGAATAATGCAATAAATCAGCCGGTGGAAATGATACGGACGCTGGCTTGCTACGAACTCAACGACCGTGTAAGCTCTCTGTAGAAATAGGAAGACGCGATGTTTCAGCTGGGAGAAGCCGTGGTCTGCCTCTGCGGACAACTGTTATCTAAGGGAACAAGGAGCCACGACGACGGCAACACCTTTTTTGTAAAACGATAAACTATAGGCTTACCAATTTAGGAATACAGTCCGAAACTACTTTAATAAAACCTCATTTATAATTTCCCTTTACCCATTGAAAAAAGAAAGTAGGATCTTACGATAAGTAAAGTGCGCTAAAATGTATTTCTATAAGGATAAAAGAATGTACTGGCAAAATGTACATGGATTAACATTCCCCGTTTTACTACTGAATGTCTGACCGTCGTGAAGAGCATAAAAGAAGCTGTTTCAGCTTGGTCGCATAATTTCCCCGATGGGCAGCGTTAGCCTCGAAGGGAAACGGCGCCGGTCAAATTGTCGCGATAGGCCATTAGCTGGTCATAGTTGTCCGAGGGCTCGGTAACCGGGAATAATATAATAAATCACGCGATAGAAGGGAACGGGAGCTTTAACCGAGGTACGTTGCATTTCCGATAGCCGGAACAGCGTAGCTGCACGTAGAGCTGTGCACCTTCTCGTAACGTTCGTGTCGTTGGTGCACGGATCTCACGACTTCCATGTTACTCACACCATCCCTCTGTTACGATATTAACTGTCTACGATAATAGGATATTCGTTCTTCCGACCGAAAGCTCGATTTCTTAAAGAACTAAACAGAATCCTGGCCTTCTCGAGAGTAATACGAAGCTTCACTTTCTTCAGATTCGTACAATTCGAAAAACGATTATTTGCTCAATTACTCGTAATAATTTGGAACGTCGAAAATCGTTGGGACGAAAAAAGAGCGTGAGAGGCTCGTAAAACTCGATCTCTCAATAAATATGGAAGAGCTCAGCGCGAAATCGCAGGGACGCCTAGCGTTACTTGGAAAGGGGACGAGTGTCCCGCGAAGCGGGTTCACCACAGGGTCCGGGATGAATTCAGGGAACGTTTCCCTAGTCTGTAACCCTGCTGCGTCGCAGTTCCGTTTGTTCTAATTTTAATTAAAACCCTTTCTACACAAGATTTCCGTGGTAATATCACGGCGAGAGCCGGACCACTGAAGCCATACTTCATTGGGACACGCTCGACGTGTAATTGCTCCGCGTTGCCCTTTATTCCGCCCCGCCAACATGGCTCGGCCAATTTTATTCCCGTCCACGATCCCTGTCCCGCGTATATCAAGAACGGCCACGGCCGGCCACGGGCGTACGTGTAATTTTCATTAATATGTGATTTATCCCGGCGACGCGTGATTTATGGCATTATATCGACGCCCGAGAGTCGCGTCGCGCCGTCTTCGAGAAACACGCTTGTTAGTTTCGATTACCGCGTCCGAAGTCTTTCCGACGTTTGCCGATGAAAAGGATAACGATGTGGAATGAATCATAAGAGAGTTAAAAACCTATCTAATGTTATGAAAGGGAATTTTCCTCGATTAATTCTCCGGGTTTCTCTCATTCGCCGTTCGTCGAATGACTCACGCGAGCCACGGCGTCGATTCCCAGAGGATATTAGTCAGCCTGCCGAAAAATGTCTAATCGGTGTAACGAGGAACGGAGAGAGAGAGAGAGAGAGAGGTTGGGAAGCGGAGGTGTTCGAGGAACACAAAATTCGTTGACCCCGCCCTCTTTTATTTTCCGCGCCGGGGCCGAGTTCGCTCACATTTATTTTTCCCCGTGGAGAACTATCTTTCTCGTTCCCGGGCTCTCCTTCTCCCTCCCCCCGTTGCAGCCAGTTAGCAGCAACGGGCGGTTTGCCGGTAAGGTCCGGTAACGTTTGTTACCATTGCTCGTTTAAATAATCTCGAAACATGCATCCGCGGGACGGAGCGGCCGACTCGTGGATGGCTTTACGATCGGCCCTCGTCGTTAATTAAGAGCTTGTAATTATTTAGTGGAGACGCTAGCGCACCCCCGCCGGCATCGAAGCGGTCCCGCTCCCTTGGCAGGCTTGATTTACATTCCTGCGAAGAATGCGAAAGGCCTCGCCTTCTTTTGCTCTATTTTCTTTTTTCTCTCCTTTCCACCGCCCCGTGCCCCGCGCTTGCCGCCGCCGCCGTCTCTGCCCCGTCTGCTAGTCCAGTTACTCTCAGCATCCGAGGCCTCTTTCCAGACTCACGACTCATGTCGGTGAACAACGAGGACAAGACCGATGGCGACAGACACCATCTTAAATATTTATTTTTCTGGAGCAACAGTTCAATGAAAATAACGATTTAGAGGAGATTCGTTTCTCTCCTGGTCTTTTATTAAATATCAAGCATAGTATACAATATTTTTATCTCCGAAGATTTACCAAGTGAATAAAATTTGATTTTCCAATTAGAGGCACTCGCGGAACATGCGAGGAGAACGAGAACGGTATCGAGCAGGTCGCGTTCGCGTAAGTCCCAAGGGACTCGAGCCACAGGAGATAAATCAGCCGGGACGCCCGGTGAAATCGACGGAAACACGATTCGGCGCGATCAAAGGACCTTCTACAAATTGAAACAAATCAGCCGGCTAATAATAATTAATCCGCGGGCCGCATTAATTATCGAATGCCCGGCCGACGTCCACCTTCTCTCATTTTCCCCCACGAGGCCCGGCTTGCGCGTATGAAACCTCTCATTGCCGGGCCCTCGCGAGGGCCCACGGGCACGAGAACACGCGCGCGTTTTTGTGCGACCCGGACCCGAGCCCCGCCGGTATATAAACGCGATAATGCGAACCGGAACGCCGGGCGATACCGAATGTTGAGCTCTCAATTACCCCCGTAAAATTATGACGCGCCCTCCAACCCCTCTCGAATCTCTCCGTTGCGTCTACCTAACAAAGTGGTCTCTCGAAGACGGTGGGAAGAGGGATTAGGGCCTCGGGGCCGGGCCAATCGCGTCTTCATTAGCGGCTATTAATTGTCAAAATGTGGCACATAATTCAACGCGTGCGAACCGAACCAAACCAGGGCTTGAGCCTAACGCGCTCGATTGATTTCTAATGAGAACAACCTCCGGGCCCTTGCACTCTTTTAAAGTAAGTTTATGGTACAGAGAGGGCAATTTCACTTCGGAGCATTGAATAATCGTTTTTCATATAAACACAAATAAATTTTATATTGAATAACAATTCATTTTTTGGTTTTACACAAGAACTTTACACTTTCATGACTTATCGAAAGACTTCACCACCTCTTCTATTAGAATGTATCCATTGAAACGTAACGAGACACGCAAACTGTACGCAAAACATAGTTGCATTGTAATGAGAGAAAAAGCCAGTACTGCCGATGACTTCCTGACTCGATGACCGTGTATCCGACGCGACGTAATCGTGGCACGTCTCGAATGACGCGGTAATGCTACGCGGCACCTGTCCTCATCGAGCTACCCCAGCGTGGGACCGACAGCTTCTCGTGATAATTCACAGCTTCGTGTGGCACTTTCGACGAAAATTCTGAAAGGAAACTAGTAGAGATTGACACCAAACTTAAATAACCCGATGTAAAGTGTATTCAATGCAATGCATGAATCAATAAAATTATTGTAATTGATAAGTGAGGAAAACGGTATTCTTATTTGTTTATCAATAAATTAAAAGTTTGTACTATGAAAATTCACTGAGAGTCGAGAAAATCCTGCCGTTTATTAGCTGCGATACTCTTCGTCCCTCTTAAATATAACGTAATCGGAACGAAAAATCATCGTTCCCCGTGTATCGTGACGTGTGTGTGAACCGTTTGCGTGCCCGGTTACGTCTCAATGAATGCCGGCCGCGAAGTCGAGGGCCGGGGAATTATTCTTGCCAACTCGCCAAACCATGCTTATACATACTTACGTGTAGATACAAACAAATTAGTCATTAACAGTGATTGGAGCAACTGGTACGTATTGGGAACATATTTCAAATCGGCACTTCAAAGGATTCTCGAGAATTTCTGTTTTCAGTTATTTTATTTTCATGATTCCCGAGAATATATCTCTCAGAAACATAGAATAATGAACAATTTCATGAAATAGTTGAGAGACCGCAGGAACTGGGAGTTCTCAAGGGGGAGGATGATTCACAGTCATCGCGTCTAGGCTTACGTACATACATACATATGTATGCGTGGGCGTGCGAAGGGAACGAGGAAAAGCAGGCTGGTTGTTCCGAGCGATCGCCCAGCGAAATTTGTTTACAAGAAACGCGAGATTGTAACGCGTTTCCCCCTTTTTGTCCGACGGTAGGCAGTAGAGAAACGCGGGATCATCGGATCGGAAAATCATCATCCGTCGTTTCCTGCAATTACTCTAGCCACTGTGTATCTTCTGCACAAAAGCGTTCGCGTGTGCGTCTCCGCCGCGGTCATCGTGTGCGTCGGAAAATCATCATCCGTCATTTATTTTCCTCTCTTCCTCCCTTCTTCCTTTCTTACCGTTCCCGTTGCATCGAGCCCATCTTCGCGTGCGTGATCCTGGGTACCTCTGCGTGCGGATCGCATTTCGGTGTGCGTTCACCGCACCGGGGGTTGGAGAACGATATCGTTCTGTTCCGGATAGTACGACTAACGCAAAAGTGGCTTCTACTTCTCTTCGTTTAATCCACGCTCTTTTACCCTCCGCGCTCGTTATTTCTCCCTTCCGTACGCTGTACGTCGCGGCAGGCATTATCGTGACTCGCGGAAGAGCCTCCGAATTAAGAGTAATTCTAAAGTAACCACGGGGATCCCGCGATCCTCCTTAGGACATAATTTACGCACAGACTGTGTATAGACTCGGAATAACCGATGAAAAAGCAGCTGACTCATCATTTTGCATTAGATCAGGCATACAACTTTTCTGAGTCATTGGAAAGGCGAGTTTAATTCAGCTAATTGATATGAATTATGCGTGTAAAATAACTATTGCTCAATTAAGCTGATGGAAATAATTTGTCTCTATTTTTGATACGTGGAATTCTTAATCCAGAATATTTTTCAATACTCGGACATTATAATTGCGAACCTCATCTGCGTACATATATAAATTGTTAAAACAAGTCCTATGAACGGTTAAGTCATGTAAAGGGGATGATGCTTGCGTAAATGTGACACGTAGAACAAAACTGACGGACCTGGCGTGACTAGCGAATGTTGGGTGTGGACGCTGCTTGACTAAATATAGACCAACATCAGGGGTGCAGGTGACTTGAGCATTGATAATAAAATACAATCTTTTCATAAATGACAGATACATCGATTTTAGAAATACATATACGAACAATTGTTTTCGAATTTAATATTATTATTGACTGAGTTTATTTATTGGACAAGTACCTGATGGAAGCCAAGGTAACTTTCTATGCTGTGAGTGGCGAAGAACACTTCCCCGTCGCAGGTCAGTATGAGCAGAAAGCCGTTCAGCGCCTGTAACAGACGAATTACACTTCTTTAGAAATAAAAATTCCCCCGTTAAAAATATCAAACACATTATTTCATTCAGAGCTTTAGTTAAAAAAATGAAACAGGAACATGTCTGCGATGGTACGACTCGTTTCTTTGAAAAATCGAATTGAAACTCGTTCTCTTTTCGAAAACATGGGCGAAAGCTCGATTCCCGGAAAGTTTTCCTATCTATCGAATACCAAAACGAGCTCGGAACTCGAACGCCGCGCCGTATCGAGGCCCGAAATATCCGTCCTAGTTTAAACGACTCTGGAGGGATGAAACGGTAGCGCGGGGGCGTCGTCGTTTTAAGTGCCCGTCGGTCTGTTTCCGAGCTAAACGTGTATTGTTTTGTTTTATTTCGATCCGTTGCCGTAGGTGCCGGTGCCAGGCACGTTGGTACGGATTTTATTGGTCGGAAATATGAAGAAGCCGCAGCGCATTAAATTTCTCTTACATCGAGTCTGGAATAATTGTTCCCCGGAATAATCTTTTACTCGTTAAGTTTGAATCATTGAACTTGGTCTTTGTAACGGAAAGAAATATCAGTAAATAAAAAATTCTTGAAGTTGGTGAATCGAACGTCATAGAAAAGAAGATTGTGGGCTTGTAGATTACTTATAATAGAGGTTCGCCGAAATCCGTCTCTGGGCTAGGGTAGGGACACCATAACCGATAAAGTGAGGAGCATGGCTATCGTAGCGATCGCATGCGCGGCGGATGCTGCGATTTGATTGGTTAATCCGAGGGGTGGGTTTCTTTCTCGGCGGTTACGTCAATACGGATCCGGGCGAAGGGTGAGTTACCCCGAGCTTCAATCGAACCCCTGTACCACGTACATAAGCCATAATAGGATTTTCTGGCTCCTTCCCCTTGAAATGGCCGACTTGGCCATTTCTGCAAACCGCGCCATGTCCCATGAGAATTTGTCTACTCGTCGCGATTGCATTTCATCTTGAACCACTTGCCTGATAAGCCAATTCGTTCAGCAATTAAAAATAAGAAGAAGAAATACTAGAGATCAGAATTAATCGTTTGGTAGCTTAAGAATTTGAAACTTCCAAGTAGAATTTGTATTCGTTACTTGAGAGTGGACATGAGAGTGGAGAGTGGTAATCCAGGAAGAGCAGCGAAGGGTGAAAACAGGGAGAGAGGACGACAACTGAGTGAAAATCGAACGATTTTTATTTCTCGCGTGTGCTGACCGGCAGGGCGAATCAGTCGCGTGCCTAGTGTGTGCGAGTACTCGCGTGTTCCGTCCAAGCGTGAACTTCTAATACCCCTTCATCCTCACCTTGACTCTCGTGTATTAGCGGGTCGCCAATAATACTTCACGCACGAAATCTTTCCATTTTGTTCGCTCATGCAAGCGACCAGAAGTCATGGATACGGACACGACCGTTCGGTATGCAGATCCTAGAAATAACTAGGATCGAAATTACAGGCTCCCCGCGACTATCTCCCTCGTTCCTTCTGATTCTCCTTTCCTCCAGGTCCTTTGCACCTTCCATGCAATTTTCCGTTCAGCCTCGTGCCCATTGTTAACACGTTTAAACCGCACGTGAATGTATCGTTAGAGGCTTCAAGCGTTCGAATTGTGTACTTGCGCAAAGTGATCATTTGAAAATTTACGTCCCGAGGCTGGAAATTTTCGTAGTTGAAACTTAGCATTTAACGATTTAAAACTCTGAGCACAGGAGACACACGAAGCTCGGGGATTGATAATTTCTGGAATCGGACATTTTCTAATGGGAATTGGCTCGAATCGAGCGATGTATGAGATCGGGAAAACGTAAATTGTACGCGCGAAGAAGGGAAACGTGGCAAGAACTGATATACGGGCCGATTAGATTGCGGCTCGAAAAATTGGTAGCGAGTTACGTGTGCGGAAACTTAAAGGCAGCTTAGTCGAAATAATAAAGGAACTATAAATTCTGACTGTGAAGTGGCACGCGAGTTGCGCGCTATCAATCCGAGCGAGAGTTTTGCGAAGTGGCGATCATGAGAAACGTGATATCCCCGCTGCGTTAACCTTTTTTACCCGTATTTTTCTCTTTCTTAAAGAAAAATTCTCAACGTTCTCCGTTGATCCCTCGTTAGCGATTAAGAGAAATAATAAAGAGAATATTAATCTCTAAATGAAATTCTCCCGATCGAGAATTCTGCATAGAAAATTTTGCACAAATTAGTTCATCCGTTTAATATTAAATAGCAATTTGTACTTATACTTTCCCTAGTTTATCTGATAACAGTCAACAATTTATAATGAATTTAGATAATGAGATACAAGTTATTATGCATTAAAATAATCACAGTATTATCCTCGTTAATTCGCGTGAAACCTTAATAAATTCGCTTCCCGACACGTATACACATAAATCAGATAATCGACACAAAGTTTCTTTCACAGAATTTCATAAATACGAATAGGATGAGCCACCATTCCGGCGAGAATACGTTTAACAGCTACTAAATGCAATTATACCGCGATTTAATTAACACATAATTCACCACGTGTCAGCAATTAATATAGCAGGTTGCATAAATCAGCGGAATAAGCAGCGCCCCTTTTCCTCTGACAATACATGAATAATATCTGGTACACGCGATACCTTCAGATCGCGATTTTCATACAAAAGCTCCTCATAATTTTTTCACAGGCCCCAACTCGCAAGCTCACAATTCTTCGCACTCGAGGCAGCCGACCCGAAAGCTTTCGAGCAAAACGGCCACGAATTTGTCACACACCGATAAACCCCGTTCCGAGCGAAAAGAAATTCAACGCCGCGGCAGTCACTGGGAACGCGTCGACGTCTAATCGCGGTTCGCCTACTTCGTTGAAATTCAAAACACCTCGAGCGAGCGATGTTCGCCAGGGCGGAAGAATCTGTCCGGTCTCGTTTCGCGTGCGCACTCTAAACGTGGCCCGTCGAACGCGCATTGCGACCGTCCACCAGCTGCAACTTTGTGGCCCGTGTGCGTAGCCCGGCGCGCGGCGATAACGAAAATGGGTCTCTCTCTCGTTCGTCAACGGCAACGGCGCGCACACGAACATTGGCCGGGCCAATAATTTCACGAATTTATGGCCCTCCGCCGTGTTCCTCCACGCCTCCGGCTCGTTTCGCGATTGCTTTCCGGATTTCGTTAATTAAATCGTTAAAGCGGTTCGCGACAAATGTCTTCGTTCAATCGCACATTTAATTATCCCGCGCGTTAATGAGCTACGCCTCTGCTTAAGGAAGTCCGAGTCGTAAAACCATAGCTCGCTTCCGAGGCAACACTCTACTCATTTCAACCGAGATATAAATTATACTTCGCAACGTTCAGTTTTGTTCAACGAAAACGTTTTATTAATTGATAACCTTCACCCTGCATATAATTAAGATGATAGTGGAGTACGAAAAAAATCATCCATCAACCCTATCAATCATCTAGTAAAAAATCCGGAGAAAAGAAAATTCTGGCGTAAATATTCGAATGATAAGACGCATGAAATAATGAATACGATAATGGGTCCGGCCTGATGGGTTTCATGCTCGAGCGTAATTAATTATGGACACTGGTGGAGGGCAGGGCGGTTCGGGGTTGAGCTTGCGATACTAATACCGAGATCGGCCGTCGGAGGCGGCAGAGGGGCTCGACGGAAAAAATTTCGCTACGATTTTTTTCACGCTCGCGGCAAGGACGAGACGGCTGATACGCTTCCGGGAAACGTCCGCCGCTGAAAACATGCCCGGCGTCTAATGCCCCGAGAATGATTAATTGCATCTGCATCTATCCGCAGCAAGGACGCAATCATTGTCCTCTTGCGGCAGCCATGTATTGGCTTATTGCAAGAATCTTCACTTTTGCAATTATAAATAAATACTTTCAAGAATTCGTGAATTTACTCATATTCCTTCACGACATTCGTTATTCTCATAGTGCGTAGATTGGCTCGTGGAACCATATTCATAATTCGCAAACTTCATGACTCCGAATGGAAAGAATGGACAAATAAATTAGATTAGGAGAACTGAAGGAATATTGGATAGTACAAAATAGAACCAAACAGGGGGATAAGAAAGAGTATGAAATAACAAAGGTTCAAAGAGCGTGATCGGACAAAATGATTTCGAGGTGAAACGTAATCGATTCGGAGATCTACGGTTTGGTGTCTCGTCGTTGTCGACGCCAAAGTAAGAGCACATGCTGTAACGGCGAATATACGTAAGGCGCAAAAGGGGGTGGTATCTAAGGGAGGAAAGGAGCACGCGATCAATACGGGAAGGACTAGCGGTGCCAGACCAAGGCGAGCCCAACCTAACCTCATATCATCCCATCCCATGCAGCCGGCCTAGCCTACACTTACTTTTACCTTTGACTCAGCTCGTGTGTCTCACTGACTCACTACGCTCGGGCTACGCTCTGCCCGATCGCCTCGTTTTCCCTTGCGCTCGGCTTCCGGTTATCAGTCTTAACCGCCGTTACGCTATGAAGGAACGTAATCACGGGGCAGAAATTGCTATTTCGACGCGCCACCCTTTCGTCAGGGTTAAAACAGGTTCTTTGTAAAATAATAATAATAATCATTCAGCCTGCGCGAGGTATCGGTTTGGCGTCATTCATAAAATGTTATTCGACGTTTCGGCGGCTTTCGAATGATATAATTAAATAGTAAAATTAATTTCATCCCGTGAACTCGATCTTGAACATTTCCGTTGCGCGGTGGCGTCCACGACGCACGCGAGCCTTCTTAACAAGCGTCCATTTTCACGACAACCGATATAAAAATAAAAGTTCTTTTAATCGGCGACAGACAGGCCGTACGTATGTACTTCTGCTGCATCCACTCTGCTCGTCTTTTTCTTCGCTGAGCTTCAACACCTGCCCCTGTCCAATCACTCGTCTCCGCAACGCGCGCGACGGTTTTCGATCGCAACTGCAGATTGCTCGCCTATCTTGTTTGATTAATCTCGATACCGCGGCCCGAGGTCCGTTCTCGTTACTGAATATTCAAAGGACGTGACTATTTCCAGCGAATTTCAACGTGCTCCATTTCGCTTACCGAACAAAAACACGATTTGAAACTACGTCGACATACGATGATCCCTTTAAACGTGCGCTCTGATATTTTATATAAAATACGACTGCGCTACGAGGATACGAGGGAGAGATCAATAATTAAGGAAGATGTTCTCGCGGTTCGTTCAATGGGCGAACCGTGATCGAAAGAGCGTGTTCACCGTCAACTTGAGCAGCAGATCGCGAAGCTCTTTACTTGTTGCTGATGCTTGCATGTCTGGCCCCTTCTGCCTCCTGGCTGATTGCTCAACTTCGTCTTACCTCTGTTTTCCTCTTCGACTCGTTACCGGATTTTATTTGAAAAATAAAAAATATATATGTACATATTCCACTCCTACCACTGTACGTTCGGTTCGTTTCGTTACTCAACCTCATGCCAATTGATAAAATTACAGCGGTTTATTTGTTTAGTCGAACCTACCCGTTATATAAAATACTATCGTCAATTTTTTATGTAAGATATTAACAACGGAACAGCGTTGCTACTTTTCGTAGGACGAAATTATAAAACCTAACATCAAGTTTTATTTCGGAGGGTAACAGCTACTGCTGACATTCTTGTGAGTGAACTGTCGCTCTTTGTGTCGTCAAACAGGCAATTGGGAATTAGTTGGAACCGATGGTGCAATACAAGTGAGAGAAAAAAAGAGAGAAAAGGTGGAAGGAGGAAGGGAGAGGAAGGCAGCAAGAAGAAAAATAGCTCGGTTATGATTACGGGTTAGCAGTGGCGGGGGTTGTTCCTGACCACGACCCTCTTTTACCGCTACTGCGGTGTGGCTGGCGTATTAATGCGATACACGATAGCCTGCTGGCTATTAAATAAAAAATATGAGAGCAAAATGGCTGCTTTCGCGGCGATACGTCACCGAGAGGCGTGATTTGTACCGAAGTATACCTGACTCGAAAAACTCGGCTCGACTCGCCGCCGACGACGAAAACCGCCACCGCTCCGGGATGCATTTTTCGGCTCCTACGGTTAATTCACAGGTTCGCGATGAATTCTTAACGAAGACCGTGCGAACGCGCTTTTGGGAAAAAGTACGACGGAGCTGGCTCAGAGGGCGATGGGGATGATAATTGGCCACGTAGAAGTACCGTGGAGAATTGCTAAGCACCTGTTCCCGACGCTAAACGAGATGACCCACCTCGAAATTTACGAGGATACATTGTATACAACGCTTTAATATTGCATCCGTTGAGAATCTTGTGAGGAGCTTCGAATATTCTTTGACAATAAAGAGAGAACGGAGTATCCAATTTCATTCAAACGCAGACTCATCGATGATATTAATCAACCACGCTCCGGTCCAAACGAAGGGAAGAAACGAGAAGAAAAAAGGAGGGTGAATAAAAAAGAAGAGGAAGGGTGGACGGTGTTTCTTTTTTTCAAGGGTGCATCATTCACCGCGGTTGCGATGTCAAGAAAAGTATGTTCGAGTTCAGCTAAAGGAAAGCCGAGAGAGAGAGAGAGAGAGAGAGAGAGAGAGAGAGAGAGGAGCGCCCCACGCGACGGGGGGTGCGCGCGCGTATCGTGCGCTTTGCTCGGGGTGATAATTTGCAAGAGATGGCAGAAATGGATTGGCAAAGTATGTTCTTCTCGCCGATTGAAAAATCCCTTTTTGCCAGACGCAACCGTGAGCGCGTAGGTACTCTACGCGTGTTTTATTGGTTTGTCCCGACGATTTCAACCTGTTCCTGGACCCGAACACGAGTGATTAATACCGATACGATGTTTGTGTTGCTCGTAACACCTAAACCAACAGTAGTATTATTGTATACGATGACTCTTCTCACATTTGCTTGAAGTTCTTTTAAATCACAAGAGAACTGCAAAACATCGCGTCGCGGGACCTGAGAAATTCTGAAGAACTCCCAGGCGCTTCGATATTATAAGGGAATTAGTTATACTTAATTTATTGCCGTAAATCATGGCAGAAAAGAGTATTACGGTGATTAAATCGTCGCGTGATCCATTAGATACGAACTATTAATAAATAATTGTTCATTGAGATCGGTCATAAAGATAGCTCTCCAAGACAGGCCTCGTTATGCATATTTAACTCATTTGATCCGCGGAAAAACTCGGCGGCAACGGAGGACGCGTCGGCGGATTTACGTTTTGTACCGGGAATTTTCGTGGCGAAAGTGTTGGAAAACGCGCGCTAACTGTCCAGCGTTAGGAAACCCGCCACGAGTAATGCATCCGCGTGCCGCTGAGAAAATCGTAAGTATCCAGCTTGGGAAAGTATCCGTTTGCACGCTATCTCCATGAGTCACTGGCCGATTGCTGTCTGCGAAATTGTCTTAAATATTCCAGCAGACTATGTAACTCGGTTTCATTTAAATTATGCAACGATATTATTATATATTATATTTCTGCCATTCACCAAACCGTAGCTGTCTCGTGATAAATCATTCACCCCCTTCAATCGAACGAAGGGAATTACAATGATTTTCAAGACGTACAGTTCAAGATTTGTCAGATTAAGGCAATCATCTGATTTTCGTTTTTAAGTAATGTATTAATTTGATGCACGAAAAAATTAATCGAGATGATAAAAGGATCATCATTTCAATAAGTGTTAAAGACTGAAATCATATTTCCGCAGCTAATTTTATTAAACGACGAATGTGTAAAGTAGGTACTGAAAGGTGGATGCTTCTGATGGAATCGCATGCGAGCACCGCTTAAAACGCTATATAATTGGGAAGAGAGGGGGATAAGTATAAAAATTCGATCGCTCAGCCGTAATTTCGTGAGTGTCCGGTGGTGGCGGTCGGCTTGTCATAAACCGGATTTACTGTCGGGCTTCGTAAACTTTATGAGGATCGGCGAAACGCCGTATAACGTTGCCCTATACATATAGAAGAGACGGATGAGGGGGAAGAGAGGAGAGGACAGAAAGCGTAGGAGGCCGAGGGAAGTCCTCGGTTGGACAGGTTCAAGGAACTCCACGAATTATAGAAAATACGAGGCCCGGTCGAACGGTTAATTTCTGTAACCCCTCCCGCCCCGTCTATCCGTGGAATTATTGAAACAGCCCGCGGATGAAACTTTTATCCGACTCTCCCTGGGATTCCCCCTTCTCAGAAGCTGTTTTGCCAAATTGATCGTTGTTATTAAATACTAATTCCCGGTCCCTTCTGAATATTATTACTACCATTGTAGATATTCGCGTGTCACACATTGTGTTTTGGTTTTATTATTCTCCTTATCAGCAATTATTTAAGAATTCATGCATTCTATTAAATTGTATAATAGTAAAATGATATCGATAATAATAGCCTCGTTTTCTTTGTTTTTAAAAATTGATATTAATTGGCTCGTTCTTTAATAACATAGAAGGGTGAAAACTTTGAAATATTTTATCACCCCGCTCGAGGCATATACCTGCGGCATGGGGTTGTGCCGTTCGCGTTCTCAACTGTCAGAATGTCCCGTCGAAGGATCAGAGCTCGTGGCACGAGCTACGTAACGCAATTAACGAGCCGGCAATTAATAACCGGCCGTTATAGATACTGGCAGGAATCGTTCGATCGCATGGAATCGCGCCGATGCGTACATATGTACGTACGGACCACGCGTGCGAGAGAATCAGGGTACTATATCCCTCTCTGCGCACAGCCCCGCGGCCTCTCTCGCTTCCTCTTTCATCCTTCCCCACCCGATATAAACCCGGTATCGTATACCCCCACTGTGCGGCCTCACC
Organism: Ceratina calcarata; assembly: GCF_001652005.2. Taxonomy (NCBI): domain Eukaryota; kingdom Metazoa; phylum Arthropoda; class Insecta; order Hymenoptera; family Apidae; genus Ceratina; species Ceratina calcarata. Next base: position 607,901 of record NW_017175971.1, on the reverse strand, counting down.
CTCGCTCTGTTTCTCCCGTGTATGTGCAGCTAAAACGCAGGAAAGGGAACGTAATAGCCTCGCATGATACACCGCCATTAATCCGTGTATATACCCTTTCATACTTTGGAGGAATAGACACCTCGTACGCCTCGGTTTCATAGCCGGTTCATCAGCCGGATATCTCCCCACCCCCTCGATCCCTCCACCCCGCCGTTCCCCTCGCTCCCCATCGTTTCTCCTCCTGTCTTTTCCTCTCACTCGCGATGATTTAATTTCGCCCTGTTCTCATCTTCGAAACCGCGGCCCTCCTTCGCAGCTTCTCGCCATCGCTGCATCGCCGGCAACCAAAACGGCCGCGCGATTCCGGGGATCGGGTGTCGGGCTCACGAACTGTTTTCGATTTGCGTTTCTCGAGTCACGGCAGACAGAATGAATGAACGAACGCTAGCGTAGATTGGATGAATTACGGTACGCGTGACGAATACGTATCTCGCACCGCGAGTAATTGAAAATGATTCGTTCACGCGGAATCGAAGTTCAAATTCATTTCTAGTACTCACCTGGAGAAACATTTCGCCGTCGAGATGGTGATGGTCGTACGCGGCGAACGCAGCCAGCTCCCTCGCCCGATAGTGCGAATCGTGGTGCGAGTTTTCTTCCTTGTCTTTGTGCATCACCACTGCAACAGAAATATTTTTTTTTCCTAATTATCATGTTTGTCTTGAACATATCTTAAGTATAAAAGGGAATGCGATCAGCTCTCGAATAAAGTCAGTTGCAAAGGTTTTAACGGATTCAGCATTGCGCCGGTTTTACTTAATGGCCCGAGATCTGATTCACGCAATTATATCGCGCATATTAAGCAGAGGGGCAGCAGGTGTAACAGATCGACGGCTTATTATAGGGCTTAAAAGGAAGTGTCGCTCACATCCTGTCACGTATAGCCAGATCTCCGCAACCGTTCTCCATTAATCTCCTGTGTATCGTCGTTCGATGCTTTCGCTGCGGCACGTTCGGATGTCACTCGTTCGATGACGGGATTATGAAGCTCCGATAACGATAGCGTTTCAATGGTGAAAATCGTCCGTTTCCCTCAAGCGGAAGAATTTGATTTGAGGAGATAAAAAGGAGTACAAGATTGCTTCATTCGTGTCTTCTTCTTCTCTTTCAGGATAACGAACAGTAAATTATGGAAGATGGTATGATTCATAAAAATAATTAGGCATTATGCAAATTATAGTAGAGCTATACTTAATTTCCTTGATTGCACTGTTTAACAAAATCGTGAATCAGACCAAGATTAGTCATAAGCAATTAAATGATTAGACGATCCTAACTTGAAACGGATTTTAATTTTGTCAGAAGGAACGTCTTAAAGGAGATTCCAGTGGAAGTGAAACCCATCGCAAGACGCGCGTTCGCGCGTACCGAGTACCGAGCCGGGGATCGGTGAGGCTCCGAGGTCGACACACGATTTTCGTATCATTTACATGAAGAAACCGATCGCAGCCGGGTAAAATACGATATTTCAGGAGTTTCATGCCGAGGCAAAGTGAAAGCACCACGGTATCACCGTGTACGAATAAGAATAAGACCACCTGCGAGCTTACGCCGAGCCGGACGGGCCGGACCGCGCCCGGATGATGCGAAGGTACGCCGATGAGTTTCGAAAGTGAACAACATACTTCTCGCGTACGTATTCAGCGTCAAAGGGTATCGATGCGTGCATGGAAGATGTGCGACTTCGCCCGTCGGCGACTCTCTCATAAAAAGCTGCACGCAATATTCCACTGTCAAGTAGGCGTGTGCCACGCGACCCTTCGACTTGGTTAATTGTAAGATAGCGTTCGACCCTTTTACCACAGACTAAGGGCACCTGTACGAGTATCACCCAATACATTTTTTATCTCGTATTCTGTCATCCGACGATTGACAACATCTGATAAGAATATTTTAACTGGTGAAATCGTAATTGAAAGGAATAAATTTTCTCTGTTACAGTCTATTAGAAATGGTTGAAAGCATGGGACAGTAACAGGTTGGCCCGTTTGGGAACAGGAAGGAAGATCACAGATTCACCGAGAGTAGAAGACGCGTGCAGGAAGGATGAACAACACGGAGGTTGTTCGCTGGTGAATAGTGGCACGCAATGTCGTGAAGCCGCTGCACCGCCACGCGACGACCCTCTGGGACAGAGCCCCATTAACGATGGCCCGTCGTCGTTGGGATAACGGCGTACCGCAGGATGAACGACGCGCTTTATTTACCCTCGCGACAATTCGATTTTCAATGCCCCGTGGCTGGACGGAATACCGCGACTAACGACCGTGGCTAATGTTTCCCCGATCGACGGTCTACTCTGCGTTTCCGACGGGGTTCCACTAACTGTTCACGAACGATCTACCGATTGCTGCGGAAACGAATCGATTTCAACGGTCAACCGACAGTGTAAGAAAATATGTAGTGCGATCCCTTCACGCGTGCAAGTATTCGAATTTTTTGTGCCAGTCGAAGGAACGAAACCAAGGTTTGACGTCTACACGATCTTTTGCATTAGCATGAAGCGTAATTTACCATGATTACGCAGTATCATCGAAGATCACCGTGTAAAACAGCGATTCTATGGGAAGATCAGTACGCGTGTCACCGGAAGAAAGGTGTCACGGAAACAACAGCAGCGAAAGAAACGTGGAATAAAGAAAACTGTGTTCGCAGATACGGATCGATCCGTGAAACAACGGAACGCAATGCGGCGGGAGACGAGCGCTGCGATGAGCCCGTGAGATCGGGGTTAATATAATTGCGCTTCCTGCGGCAAAAGGTAGGTTCGCGAGGACCGGAAGTCGATGGAATGAAAAGCAGCCCTCCCCCCAATAGGAATGCGCGGACCGGAGCCACGGCGTGCAAGTAAGCTGACTGTGTAAGTGCAACGTAAACACATGTATCGTACGCGATTCCGACCGTGGGCCTTCCATGGGCGCGTGAATCTCTGCGTGTGCACGCTTTGAAACGCGTGAAACACGATCTTTACGTCGGGGGAGCGAAAGTTTGTGCCTGTCATGCTTGTTTGCCGAACGATTTAGGCTACATTTACAGCCGGCACGCTTACTGGGTCGACAGTGACGGGGAACTGAATTAGTTAATCTGTTTGACTATTGGGTGTGGACGTCTGTCGTTTACGGATGTCACAATCTCCTTCGCGACTTGATTTCTGAGCATACAAACTTATTAATACACCGACGGGAATAAAGAAACAATTCCGAGTAATTTCTATTTTATCAGGATCGTGCGTTTTATAAACGTACGCAAGAAATGATGTTAAATGAGACATAATAGACGAGACTCATTTGACAATACTGACAGTACGAAATTAAAAACTGTCCACGCTACGGTAGAAGACCACGTGTATGGTACTATAGAGGAATGATCAACCAACGACCGCCGCAGACGTTTTCTAATTGAAACCGCATCGGACATCGCCGATCTCATTAATCATTGATCGATTATGTGCTCAAGAAGATAATTACTTACTTAACCATTCACTTAACCATACCAGGGACCAGGCTGACTACGTGAAACGCAACGTCATCCCGAGGGGTGAATTGGTTCGAATGAGACCCTCTTCGGACTTCATGCTCGTTACCCTGGCATTAGCTCGTTTAGAAATATAGCTGTATAGATCTTTGTTTCCGTTTTTACTGCACAGACTTATTAGTAAAAAAATCTTGTCAATTCATAAATTCAATCAAAGCTACAAACGACCGACCGGCCTTAAACCTTCATTACACACTTCAGCGAGTTTGTGTCGCGAGTAAAACGGTTCACGGAGTTTCGAGGACAATTAAAACGTTCGAGGAGGGCCCGCAGATCCGCGGCTCGGATAAATAATGGCCGAAGAGCATGGCGGCAGGGAAAGGTCACGGCACGACGGAACGCTCGCCGCGAGGCGTAATTGGTTCGCGTGGGGAGGGAAGAATACGCGATAATTGGCCGGGATAAGGTGAGATTGCGAGGTTCCCGTACCGCTGTCGGGCAAAAACGCGACGGATCGTTCGCTTTTTCAGAAAGCCCTGTTCTGAGGACCGATCGTGAAACCCCCCTCCTCGGTTTTAAGCTATCCTGACGAAAACTACTTCGTCTCGCGCTTATCGCGACTCCCATTCGTTCCCGCGACGTAATCGCGCGACGACTCTGTTGGCATGCTCAATCATATTCATTAGATTTAGCAGGAATTTTGCATTGGTGTATTTAGCTTTGTAATTTGAATTTAAACGATTTATGTAGTTTTTTAATGCACGCTCTTTCACGGAATATCAAATGATTCCCTCGATTGATTATAGTATAGAAATAAAATATACAGGAAGAACGAAGAAATGTGATATACGAGATTTCTTCATAAGTAGAGAGCTATTAATTAATGTGTAATTAATAAGATTACAATAATTGATTTCCGAGAAAATTGTCTAGATCTCTGGCTGCCGATTACGCGGCAGCTTGTGGTCTTTGACGATTCACGCGAATCGTCGGCTGCGATTCGTGGAAATAATTAAGCCGCGATTCCGATTCCTCGCCGCGCGTCTGGCGCGCATTACCGAAGCGGAAATCGTGCGGTGCGTTCGAAAGGGATGAGGTTGTTTCACGCGGTGGAGACAGAGAGGGAGAGAAAGACAGAGAGAGAGAGAGAGAGAGAGAAAAAAAGAGCAGCGAATTTTTCGCCACAGCCAGGGAGGGGTAAATTGGAGGAAACGATGTTAATTCGTGGTTCGGACGATAATAGCCGTGAAGAGAGATTATTAGCCGGTCGTAATGAACGTACGTACGCGTTCGCGTCGTTGATCGCCGATTTATAAAGCAACGACCAATTACCGGCCCGCCTTTGTGCCCCTGTCCCATTTTGTTTCATCTTTCTCTCGTAGCCGACGACTCATTCGCTTTAAACAAATTGGCTTATGTAGTTGCAAATGATAGTCGGAATTAAACTCGTATTTATAAGCAATTGTTGGGTACATTTTTTAAAATGAACCACTTCATTTGTATTTACACGTTAGGTGGAAGATGCAAGATTTCGAGGGGAGAAAATTTTCCACTTTTCTCGAGATTAATACCTCTGTTCACCCTCGAACCGGGCGGGGGGTGCGAACGCGAAAGGAATCGCGGTGGGGCACATTCGGCCTCGCGATACACGGCCCGATAATCTGGCTTGCGTCGCGTCGGGCAGACCCAGCAGACGCCGACAGTTTTTATCGAGGCTTTAGAGGCGGCAGGAGCAATGCCGAGGAAGAGAGTAGTTTCGCAAGCGCTCTTTAGTGCTCGACGCCACGATACCACTTGCGACCGTTCCCTCTCTCTCTCCCTCTCTCTCTCTCTCTGTCTTTATGTACAGTGACCGTATAAAGTAATCCGTCAGACAGAAGTGGGGTGATAATGCATGAGTGCGGTCGCCCCGCCCTATCCCTGTAAGCGCGATAAAATCTCTCATTACGCAACGAAACGGACCCTCTGCCCGGCTAGACTGTTATCCTTAGACAGGAACTCTAATAAAGCATACGTATGTGGAAATTTATATTTTCGTCTCGGGACGCGGAGTCACCACTTCAAAGGGTGGAAGATATCGAAACTTTGCCCTCGCTCTATGTTCGTTTTTTAACTCGATATCTTATATATTCATTATGAATATCTTGTTTATCGCAAAATTTGAAAGTACCTTGATAATTGCAAAACCGTGTAAACTCTGACCCCTAGCCTTTCGATCAGAGAATATTAATAACGAGGACGGTATCGCGTTAGAGCCTGGCCGTCTCGCGTGTTCTAATCATCGAAAGGCATGGAATTCAAAGCCCGATGACACACCGGATTGACATTCCGCCGTACAACCGAACAGGACCGCGAGCGCATGGATATGTACCTACGTACTTACATACATATGATACCGAGAGCAATTACGAATGATTACACGTCGCGGGAGGAAATGTGCACGCGGCACGGCATGCGCGTGTCTCATAAACGCGGTCTAACGTGCCAATTTGTATCTATTGTTAATTAGACTCGCTAACAGCGAATTATATCCGCGGACGATGAATCGCTCGTTGTCTATGAACTCTATGACTGCTTTTTATCACGTTCCGTTTCATCTCGTTAATTCGATTCATTCTGCATATCAAATATTTCTTGGAATTCTGAAAATCTTATCTGTATCTAACAGAACGAGTTCCGTGTAAAATTAAAGAGTACAAGAATTCTCCTTCATTTCTAACTTTTATTAAATTTTGTTCAACGCATTTCTGTTTAAAAATCGTATTGCTGCGAGTAAGCAAATAATCGCAGTGAATCTTAAGGATATATAGGCTATATACTTAAACAATGCTAGCATGTTGAATTTGTTATTATAGATTCCTATTACTATTAAGAAGCTACCTGCAAAATTTTAAAT
>NW_017175971.1:571856-600327 GCF_001652005.2 Ceratina calcarata | reverse complement strand
GGACTGTATAGCCAATACATCTTTAAGGCGACTTCAGCCGGAATCTCGAACCGAAAATGCTGCGCGCAGAAACGTGGCCGTCTATCATCATCGGTTATCACTGAGCGTACAATCTACGTTTCTTTCATACAAATAGTTTACCTGGTAGACATCCGCTATCACATTCAGCTGGACGTTTCAAGAATTTCACCCTTAAACCAGGGGACGTTCTCGCGTTTTTCCCTTCCCGACTCGAGCTTTAGACTCTACGGGTAATAATAAATGTTGGTGGGAGTCAAAGTAGGCCGAGCGAGTTAAAGTTACGTGCCAGGCGATAGAGAGCGACGATAAATAACGCGGTGTCAGGATGTTTTAAAAATATTTTAGAACCCAGCCGCGATTACTAAATCCAACGTCGCCGACGGACTTTCATGGTAATCTTGCGACGCGAATCGCTTTGTAAAAAAGCTGATTATGCGCGATCACCATGCCCAGATAACTTCCCCTCCCTCGGCCAGCTCGTTAAACAAAGAATATTTAACGACCCGAACATAAAATTGAACTAAACGAATCATGAAACGCGCTTGATAGAGCGCCCGTATCGGATCAGATACGATTTCTGTTTAGCATTGAAAGATGCACAGGGTGAATCCCAATCTTCGAGATCGTAAATTATTTTTTTTATCACAATTTATTTCTCCTGCTAATAAGAATAATTGTAACAGTTAATTACACAGGTGGCTAATTCATAGCAGTTTGGAAGAGATTGGGGAAAAAACCAGTCGTAAAATTCTTCTCTAAGACGGAGATCTCGATCGGAAGAAGAGATGCAGGAGACAAGACGATTCGAGAAGGCGATTGCGGACTCGCCTCGAAAGGCAAATCACATTATAATTAGCGCGTACAGCTGTAGATACGAGGGCAAATTGTATTAATGCATTCCGTCGTCTCTATCTAAGCGGGCTATAGCACGGTGTCCGAGCGGGTAAGGGGCAGCTGTCGGTGGCTAGGGCATATACTGCCCCGCGACACGACATCGTCATTTATCACCCGTGCTCCCAAGCACCGTGCTCGTGTGCTGCCTTTTCTACATTACCTAATGAGTTTCATAACCGAATTAAATTTTTCGGCCCGTCCGGGTAAACGGGGCTGGGCGTCGCGTCGTCGTTAGAGACGCGCGGTATTAAAAACCGTCGCGGAACAAGATTAATCTGCGCCTCCATTAAGCCCCGGCAATGCTTTCCCGGTTCTGTACCACGCCTTTTCACTTGTTATTTTTAATGCGCGCCACCCGGGTCTATGAATTCCTTTGCATCTCATTTTCTAGATTCATCAAAAAAGCTTAATGTCTCTAGTTTTATCTGAAGGTAAAAGAGATTTACTCGAGATTTGTAACAGAATATCCACTGAGTAATGTCTAGATGAATCTCTTTAATCTTTGATTTTTTATATAGAGAAAGGAATTTTATTAGGAGTGAGCGTATGATTCTTTTAGAAAAGAGAGTCGAAGAGAAACAAACGGCGGTATCGGAAATCGGTTCCTGACTCGGAAGCAATGTGCCAATACTCGAAACACTGAGCAAACACTCGTTTGCTCGCCGCTCAATCCAGTTAAGGATAATGTACTTTGCTTGTCGGTTTCGAACCCTTCGCTCCCTCCTATCCAAGTACTCTCGTCTCACTTTCTTAAAATAAATATACGCAAAACCAAGTAACGATCCTATGAGATTTGCCTGTGTTAAACAATATCAGGAATCTAACATTTGAATCGATTCGTTCGATTTTGCATGGAATTGTAGGTAGCAGGTAACGATAAGCCGCGGTACACGGGTTAGAATCATTTAGGAGCGCGAGTGGTAGTCGAGGTAAGTCATGGATCATTGATGGTACGCGAGCCTGCGGGAATCCGAGGAAACAGTGTCCTCCTTTTGCCGCGCGATTCTAACTAGAATGGATCGCCATAATTTTTCAGCTAACCGAAACGTCCCAGCGCGCAAACGAGCCTGACAAAATACGGAAGGTGGGAATACATTATCCCGGGTCATTTGTACCGGTCTCCGTGTTTCCATTTCCATGTTCCCCGTGCCACCGCGTGGCTTCATGATCGCCCTCGATGATTCTTTCCATCTTGACAAGCCGTTCCGAACAGAAATTCCGGAAATCACGCCACTCCGAATGAAATATTTGAAAAAGTTGGCATTGTTCAATTTCAATTATGATTCAGAGGAAATCTGAAGTCCTGCGCTTTTAATTAACAAAGGGATATTTATTACGCATTGGAAGATGGAACGCGACTGTGGCCCGTCAAACCAATGAACGAACTGCGTTGCAGCGTACAATTTTGCAAGCCTTTGATAGATACGATCGGATCGTATCGGAGTGTCGCGCTGGGTACGTACGTGACGGACGTTAATAAACGAACGTGGAGGAGCCCGATCGCTTTAATTCCTCAGTTCAAATAACGACGCTTCCGTTTATTATTGCAACCTGTCACGGTGTATTATTTTCGAGCGAGAAAGCGCGCGGTAAGCAAAGGAAGATGCGCCGCCGATAAAATCTGTAATTGCGAGCGGCTATTAGCCGATCCCCGGGCTGGATTTCTCTCTCCCTATGGTTCTCTCTCGCTCTCTCTCTCTCTCTCTCCGTCTGACTTTCGCATTACAAAGTATGCGTTGCGGCGCATTTTTTGCGTACGCGCGTGCGATCGACAACGCGACATTACGCGGTTACTCTATCATTAGGTAATCGAGTACCTACTCGCGTAATCAGCAAACGTGCGCTAATTAGTTTGCCTCCTCATTAATTGGCATCGATCTCCGTCACTGATGTACTGCGGCCGTCTTCATTGAGAATTTCGTACTATAATTTTATTCAAGTCACACAAGACCGTTCATTAATTATGCATTTGTTCCGTTAAGAGTTAATTTTTAATCGTTCATCTTCGCATCGTTTTTTTCTAATAAAGGAATAGCCGATCTCTCGAGAGGATCAATGACGATTAGACTTATTTTCGTGAAGACGGGGAGAAACAATTGTAGGATCCGCGAGAGGAGGACGAAATATTAAGCGGCGACGAAACCGTGAAAGTACGGGATGAAATAATTGCACACGAGGGAAGAGAGTAAGAGACGGATTAATCGAAATTTAATGGTTGCCGCTTGATGGCTCCGAGTGAGAGGGCCGAGTCACGGTCATTGCCTCGACCCGGTGGAGTTCGTTTGCTAATTAAATTCGATAAAATCAGACGGATGACGTAGACCGCTCGATCGCGAGACGGTCCGGATGATCGAGGACAGGGAGGGTTGAAAAACGGAGGCCCAGCCAGGAGCTTGACAGCAGTTTCTTCCCCAATTATTGTAATGCGTTTCGTTACCGGTCTTCCTCCGGGGAAATGTCTCTCTTGAGGCGCGGCTCTTTCTGTAGAGGGGATTTGTGTACTTCTGGACAATGAAAGACATCTCAATTCCTCATACGTACACTCGATAAATATAAATCTGAACTAATTTTAAGGAGAAAGTTTGGAACTGATGAGAAAGCCTAGTTCAATTAAAACAACATATTTTCCATTCCATTTTTGGGTCTTACAGCACGTCCAGAGAAGGGTTCCAATTAAATCGAACGAGCGAAGAAAGGAGAATCGTTAGGAGCAAGTAAATCGAGCCGCGTGCAGCTTTATTCGATTACACAGTTCAAACGAAATGTGTAATTTAATTAGTTTCGTAGCACCGCGAGTACCGGGACTTTTTGCCTTCTTTGAGAGTTCGCGTGCTCGCTCAATACACGTGAATACCCTGCGGCCGGCTGCCGAATTCAAATTAACCCTCGGCACGGGCAGCCTCGGTGGTAGCTGCAATTTTCTTTTCCCACTCTGTCATTCCCCTGATAAACCGTGCATTATGCCCGGACGCGGAATTCCCGGCAACTAACGCGACAGATAACGAAATTAGTGTATTAATCAGGCGACCAGCCGCCGCCAACCTTGCTCGCCTTAATTAAAGGCCGGCTAAACAAATATTATCCTCTCGTTCGTCTGAGTTCACTGAGAAAAGATACGAGGGATTTCTCGATAATTTGCATATCTAATCCATTGGCTTAGGTTACTTCGAATGATTAACTTCTGTCCTGAATTGTGAGTTTTAATCTAGAAATGGGGTGAATGAAATTAGGATTCGCGGCTTTACTCATTTACTTCCCACCAACGTTCGATGCAAATTCGTTTCTAATTGCGAGTGACGACTAAATCACGTTTCTAAGCAGATGTTTCGTTCCGAGGAGCGTTAAATGCCACTCCATTGAGCAGCTGCTTGCTTCACGCGGACCGCGACTTCTAACGAACTTCTAAATTACCCGTTTTTGCTTCTGATTACGATAATATCAGCGGCAGTGTTCATTAGCCAGTCTGCGAAAAGTAGTCTGAACATTTGCTAATGCATCCAGAACGGTAGGGAGGCTAGAGGCTAGAGACAGTATTAGCAGAATTTCGAATGATAAATCATTGCAAATTATACATGCTTGTCAATTATGTAAAGTTACTGAAGGGTCAGGTTGGGACTTAGGAGAACAAAACGATATTTGTATAAATAAAATTAGGAAAAAAACTGAAATCGAAAAAACATTTCTTATACAAGCATCGAAATCACTCGTGCTGGAATTATTATTGTACGAAAGAACATAGTATAAGAAAGAACAGTAGTTTCACTCTGTCTGAAAGTATACTAATAATTAGCTCTTGTGCGTGACAAAATCGCACAACCAGCAACGACAGACAAAAAACTTTTGCAATAAATAATTTTATTTGTTAATTAATTATTGACGCCTACAACTTTCGTTTCAAACAATTTTCGCTAGCGGTAGCGGGTAAGCAGTTACTGGCGAAAAATGAAAATTTCGAGAAATCTGAAGGGGTATAACGAGTGGAGTTAGAAGGAATGATTGTACTCTGTATTGCTAATAATTTCATTCTACACTCTGTAGAAATTAAAAACTTTTGTCAAAAAACTGCAGGTATCACTTGAACTATGGAAAAGAGGGAAATCGTTACTGGAACGCAGCTATTCGTGATCTTCGAAGGGGTGGTCTCGGCTCGGAGGGGGTTGCGAGTTATCGCGAGGCTAAATCAGACCTCAATTAGCGGGCGAAGCCGGAAGCCGGCAAACCGTGATACTACTCAAATTCAAAATTTCATTAATTAATGTGCCCCGAACGAATAATATCTCTCCCTTCTTTTTATTCCGATCCGCCCGTGTTCCAACGTCACGGAACACGCCTGGCTCGAGATATTTACGACGATACTCGTTACTTTATTCGTTACTGTCCAACGCGACAACGTTTGATAATTATCTGTAATCAAATTATTAATACAGCACACGAAAAAAAATGTATTTCCCCATTAATCTCAATAATGCAACTAAAAGACAAGAATATATTGTTGAATTTTTTTTTAATCAAACAAACGTATTCGCGATCTTCTACGTGTATGAAGAATCCGGAATGGGTGAAGGCAGTGGTTTTGAATAATCGGAACGAGTAAAGCAGCCGAGAAACGCGTTTCACGGTTCTAAGACACTGGAAACCCTTCGCGGTGGATCGCAGCATGGACGCGCGCGGATCTACAGCTAATCCACTTATGGTATCCGATGTCGAATACACTGTCCGGTGTTCGGTTTCACCGTAAATAACGAGGCGAGCCGGCTAATTCGCAAATCTTCTCAAAGCGCGAGACGATCCGATGCGAATGCCATGATCCGCGTGATAGAGAGAAGAACCCGTCACCGGACATAGTTTTAGGGCAGGTGCTCGTTTTCGCGGATTAACCCTCGACAGCTCTAATACCGTAAAACACATCTGTGTGTTACCGACACCTAATTCTTTATTTAAAAGGATCGAATTCATTTCTACATCCTATAAACAGGTTAACTCTATTTATAAAGAATGCATTCCTTGTTTCATTCAATACAAAAAAACTGTTTTTATGTACCAATGCTTGTATTCAAAACCTGGACTTGGACGAAAATACTGAGTTACGTGAAAATGAAACATTACAGACTAATTGTAAGATTATAAATTGGAAAGACTCTCATTCGTCTGAGTAATAACATTCCGATCCTAGAAATGGCAAAACGAACTCTGAAGGTGTTATCGCGGCGCGGTGCCTGCACGCTCGTGAATCTGGCCTCGCGATGTGGATTCCACCGAGGGGACCGCTCATTAGCATCATAATAACGAGCCCCTATGTCTTTGGCCACGTATTTACGATGCCGTGATCGCGCGGCTGATGCCGCGTATCGGTGCCGCGTATATATCCGACGCGACGCGACGAAGGTGTAAGGTAACATCGCGTAGGACCACCTTGGCGGTTGGATTTGTAACTGCGATCCTCGTAGAACCGAACGGTGAACCATTTCGAATCGAGGAGACGAGTTAAGTTTAATCTGCGGGAAATAATGGGGATGAATCTGGTTAAAATATCATTCGTGTAAACAAGAGAGGGCGAGGACGAGTTGGATGGATATAAAGTATCATCGCGTCCCATTGCGGACCACCCTGAAGCTGTTTTCAGCCGGCCCACTCCTGGGCATCACCTGTCTCGAGCTACAAACGGCTAACTGACGACGCGATTACATACTTCGAGACCAATTTCGCGCAACATTTGTTACTGCTACTTTCTGGCCGCCGCGCCGGTATCTCAACCGCATCGCGCCCCGCGATTCGTTCGCTCTCTAATTCGCTTTAACTCTTTCAGTGCTCCAGGTGCTATGATATTTCATCCTCTGTTAACAATTTTGCTATATTACTCTAATTCCACGAATGAATACAGAAAAATATAGCCGCAATATTATATTAATCTTGGTAGTGCTGTTTTAAATAATTTCACCTCTGCCTATTTCGTTACCCTTAACACCTCCCTTTGCGTTAACGAAGATCAGGTTTAATGGTCGGCATTTCTCAGAAATTTCGGCCGCCGGGGACATTGAGGAAGGAATTCAGTGGCCGATGATCATTCGCAGGGGTAGCAAATAGGATGAGGCCTGGTAGCGAGAGATCATCTGCATAATGACGTGCCCCGAAACCAGGCCTCCGTTTATTTCGAGCAATTGCTATGCATCTGGACTGGACGGGAACGAGAATCCTGTAAAGCCGCTTTACGAGCCACTCTGATTGATCCCTTCTCGGTCGATATCGATCGTTATCGATCCGGTCGAGCATTCTAACCACCTATGTTTCTTTAATTACGCGTCGATTCTGACAACTCTTCTCAGAAGCAAAAGCTCAGTCGACGATGCATTCGTGAATCGATTTTGCGTCTTCTGTGGCTAAAGCCAATTCTCTATTTCCAGAATTATTTTGAAAAATATTTTTGCAAAATGTATAATGAGATACACGTATTATTGAAATAACGAAAATCTTTCAGAGTCATCCCAGGACAAATTTAAAAAGAAAATTGTATTATTGTGAAAAATTGCATAATTGCAAAAATGGAAACTTCGGAAGAGGGTAAAATTCACTTTTGCTCGGCGGTTCGTACGTCGACATCGACACTGGTCTCGATCTCCGCGTATAGAGAGCAACTTCGATAATTCCAGGCCCAGCCAGGACAGGCTGGCGCACGCGCCTCCGGCCGGAAGTACTTAAATCCATCATGGCGTCCACCGGAAACCGCCTGAGTCACTCGCGTAATCGTACCTCCTCCCGATGTATCGATTTTCCTGGACGCTTCTGCGAGGCCTGCCTCGGGCTGACTTCTCCTTTATCTCGACTCTTTCTGTCGCATTTATTTCGTAGCCGTAACGCGAACGCTCGCTAGACAAATCGCGACCGATTGTTCCTGTGACGCGTCCGGGAAAATTGTGTGCGTGCCGATCGAGCCACTCAGAAACTTTTTATTTCATTCCTAATGAAAAATGTTACGGTGGAGAAAAATGTCGATTGTATGCAATTAATTTTCGCCTTTGTTTCATTCGTAGAGCATATTTGAAAGGTCTCGCGGAATGGAGACGATTATTTTTTTGATTTTAATTGCTTCTGGCCTTGTTTATCAGAATTTTCGCGAAATCTCGGTCGTCCCACTTACTCAGGGACCGATCGTATCGTGTAATTTCGTGGCGGTGTAATTGCACACGGGACGCGCGTGTGCGCCGACTGCTGATTTATCGCGAGCCGTTACGTGTGACTAGCTGCAGCTAGCGCCCGATTATTCCTTCCTGCGATTGAACATTGTTGAACGTTTCGAAATTTCTAAACAATCTCATTTCAGAACCCGTGTTCAACGTGTCGATATACATATAAACGCTACTTAATTCCTCCGAGATTCGGTCTAACGATCCTTCGTAATTCGAAACGACTCAAAGACCATCAATTCTTAAAAGAAAATTACACGCTGTTATCTGCTCGCATTCGAGGTTCAAAAGTTTAAAATTCCACAGTATCTAGCTGCATGAAATTGCACGGTAGGTAAAGTTAGCAAGTTGCTCGGAATCGACTGCGAAGGTACGAAGGACGTTTCCACCGATTCCATAAATTTGCGAAATCCTAACTCGCGATAACGAAGTGGCCTTAGGAAGCCGGCAGTGAAGCTAATCGTTCTTGATCAGTGGAGCAAGCATTAATCGTTAAAAACGATATGAGGTAGCATCGAGACGGAGGTAACAATGGGAAGAGGGAATAGGACGTACACGCCCCGGTCGCTTTATCGTCGGTGCGCGTTAGAAGGAAGAAGAAGGTACCAGAGGGTGGTCGTTTCAGGCCACGGCTGAGATCGATAAAGTCTGCCACCGAGAAGGTTCACCGCAACCCTCCTCGCGGGTTAACTCTGCTAGTCAATTGTTCTCTAATCGTAAACTTCTGAAATGACTCTCGTCCCTGAAAATCGATTTCGTCTACGCGACGACCACGACGATGCGACCTGGCCCTGTTATCAATTTCTCCTCGCGCAATTACGGTCTTCTTGCTCACGAGACAGGCTCGACTAACTGATCCGTTGCTGCAGTTGATTTTTTATTTAAGGACGTAATAACAAGATTCGTTTAATTATTATTATTATAGGAGTGTCTAATTAAACACGAGTCACGGAGAATACAGGTTTCATTTGTGGAACACAGGTAAGCTCCCCGGGGGTTGGTCCTACCTGCAACCATGCCGTTTCTAGGTTAAAGGACTGTCTGCATTTATGCAGCTCCATTAAATCACAAATGAATCATGAATTCGCGATGAATGAAATCGTATAGCGTATCTAATGGAATCAGCATCGGAAACCCCGAGGATGCCACTTATCTTTTTACAACGATCAGCTATTTCTTACATAAGAACAGATTTAATGAAAAAATATAAGAAAGAATATTATCGAAAAGGTTTTTCCATGCTTATCAATGTTCGCATTGATTAATGAACTACAGGAAAGCGGAGACGATGAAATCGACTGAGCATGCAGTACGCCACGTGTCGGGCGTCTATGGAAAGAGGGGAATTCACAAGAAATATATAGACCCAACGACAGGGGTCAGAGGCATTTTTAACCACCGGTTACCGTAGCCCTGATACGCCCTAGCCCTACGACGAGATCTATAAATCCTTCGGCCGGGATCAAGCGTGGCGCTGTGCTGGCTTGCCTACGGATCAATCGTGGGTCGTCTCGATTGATATTAATGACACCTTTTAACCCCTTGGCCGGCTACCGGAGCTGCCTGGTCCGGGCGAATATCAGAAATCGCTCAGAGAGCCGCCGGTGAGTAACCGCAACCGGTCCTCATAAATCTTCGTACGCGATTTCGAACGTTTCGCAGACAGCCTTGAGTCATGACCTGGTTCGAGTCAGTCTCTAGTAGCAAAGTTTCAGAATGTTTGTAAATTTCGTAATTCCCACGTCACCTTCCATGTTCTGACAAATATTTTATATCTTTAATAAATTTAATTAGCAAATCAAGTTGCGTGAATTCTACTGATTCCTTCAGCTGTTTACGAATCTGACAGTTTTCTTAATAGTATAATTGTTTTAACAGCCAATTCAGCTACTGACGGACCAGCAGAGGCTGGGGCGAGCGGCACTGGCCAATTGGTATTAGCAGAAATGTATTCATGCCACGAATCATTTAATAGGCCTAATGAAATGCGCTGGTAATTACAGAGTGCGCCGGGAGTCATTCATATTGCATGAGAGAAGTTCCCGGGGTAGAACGCGAGGTGATGCATGCCCCGCGCTGTCGCTACATTGAAACACATGTTGCGAATTTCTAACAGCACCCGCCGACGATGTCAACTTCTCGTTCTACCTTCGTTTTATCCTAACGGGTTGCTCACGCCATCCACCGGATATTCTTCATCTGTTCCTTATATGCACGCGCTTTCACCCTGCGGTATTTGCTTTCCTCTCATATTTCTTGATGACATTGAATTCTTTCCGATTTACTATGTAAAGTCTATATATTTTATAATATTTTAAGACACTCATGTCACGTGCACTGCTTTCTTTTAAGTATCGAGGAATTAATAGTTATTGTAATATCGAGATTATTATAAATTACAGTCATCGTATTATCTCGTCATTAGCCAGAGAAGTCAGCGATTAATTCCCAATGGTTTTATACCAGCCGCTTTGTCCTTGTCCGCGGCCACGTACCTGGCACGTGTGTCTTTCTGGAATCGTAACAACAACGTTCCCCACGGTCGTCGTACCTACGGGATACCACCCTTTTCGTATAATTGCTTTGTTTATCGTCCCCAATCAGGGCGCCGCTATTAGCATATAGGCGAGCCCCGTGTTCCCTGCTACCTCATTTTCCTTTTTTCCTTATTCCACCTTTTGATTCTCTACGTCAAACTTTCTGATTAAAACTACTTTACATCATAATGTGTGTCGGTTTTACTATAAAAAGTACTCAAGTTTTTCGATCCTGATTTCCATTGAAAGAACGAGAAGTATTCGAAATTGGTTTTCGGCATTCCGCCAAGTAACTACCCCCCGCGTTGGGACAATTAACATTTTCCTAGCGTGACGCATTTCGCCGCCTCCGGTTGTTCCTCGTTTTTCAAACCGCTTCTCCGCCGATTCCAGGGATTTCGTGGCGTCGCGTCGCCCGAATCAATTCCACGTGCCGATGCATATTTATGAGTCCAGTTCCATCCGCTCGTCGCGGTCGATACTCGCGATCCATTCGCCCGACTGAATAATTGATTCCTCTGAATATCTGTTTTCTCTCTTCTCATCCTCTTCGTCCATCATTCCCCAATGGATTACAGAAAAATATTGTTACCGTATCAGAGGAAACATTCACAGAATATAAAATGATCAAAAATCACATTCTTTCTTAATAATATCTTAATTAATAATTCGTGTGATCAGAATCGATCGACAGATGCGGCGAGTTAAGACGTCGACCGGCGTGGGCGGCGACGCGACGTAACGGTGGGAATCAAAACTCGACGTGATTCAGCGAAAAACTCGAGGCACAAGGTGTGACGAACGAAAATGACACGGTGAGCTGGTTATCGCGACAGGGTGAGGCGCGATTAGCGCCGCTTTTATTCCCGCAGCTGCGTTCCCCGCATCGCGGAACCCTAATCGAACTCGAATTGACCAGGTGACGTCGATAACTGGCATCAAAATGCTTTAAGAAGATTCCGAATGCACTCTCCTTTACTATTACGGTTTTTAGGGGCCAGGTGTCCAATCAACTACCATTTCTTACGAGATAAATGCGTCATAATTGTCACACGTATTTCTGATCATTATTATTAATTTGTTATACATAGAGATTTTTATTTATTGCGATTCGAGAAATTGTTAATTGAAACAATTTTACTTATTGCGATTCGAGAAACTGGATAGAATCGGGAAACGAAGCGACGAGCATTTTCCACGACGGGAGGAATACGGAACGGGGAACAACCTCGTCGAGTAGACCGTTGTCTCGTTTCTCGTCTCCGAGTAAAGAACCCTTTCATTAAAGACCACGCGGCCTCAAGTGGAATCACGAGACGGACAGACGCAGACCGAGTGAAACGAGTGGACGCGAACGGAGAATAACGCGAGAGGAGTCCTCTCTTTCTCTCGCTGGTTCTGCCAAATGAAAGAAGGTACCGCGGTGGGATTACGTGATTCGTGGCGGCGATTCGCCATCAGTGTCAGTCTAATGAAGGCCTCTAGGTAACACGAGGCTCGGCCACGGCGGGACGTCGCGCCATGCCGGCGACCGTGATCGTCTTTCAGGCTACACAACCCCCTCGAGAATCCACCGCGGGAATCACCGTGAAACGACCTGTACATCTTGCTCTGCTCTCTCGCCGCGAGAAGAATGGCGCTGTCAAAAGGGGCACCGCGATTAGGAATCACGACCAAACGCGCCAATTCTTTCGCTCGTTTCGTCCCGACTTGAAAATGGACCCTCGCTGATCTATCATAGCTGTTGCGTAGCTATTCCAGGTAATAATTTGTCACTGGAAGATCTCTAGTAGCTGAGTCGTGGGATTGGCTTCTCTTCGGGAATGCAGCTTCACCAATTACCGTGTTACAATTATTAATCCTTCCCATGAACATCAGTTTCATCCTCAACGAGAGATATTATCTGTCGTTCACGCGATCTTGATCGTCCACTCGATCGGTGATGATCAACGGGTGGGCGGTAGCGTGAAATAAATGTAAACGGCGAGCATCGATGGCCACGTGGAGGTTCGTCCGCAGCTGTGCTCTTTCGAATATCGAGGAAAGAACGGACATAATTCCGGCCTCCCTTTTTCTCCGGCTCATATACACACTGTGAGATACGCCAGGTGCTTCTTATGGCGGGCCAGGTAGAGATGATAGATTTACAGCGAATCATTTTACACGCCTATTGCCTTGGTCGGCGAGGCGGCGGCGGCGGCGGTGCGAAGAAATATTATCGACGTTAACTCTCGAAATGCGACGGCGAGGGAGCAAACAAAGAGGAGAAACTGAAACGCGATCTCGTGTCGCCTTAACCCGTTTTTCAAGCTTTCCTCTCGCCGATCCGACCACGTTTCCCACTTGAAATCCCATTACGCGTTCAGTTCATCAAGAAATGAAAAACAGTATCTCGTCGTAGAATCATTCAGGCGAATTTTTTTATCTATGGTCAACCTTTCATTGCAGGCATTGAAATCTCTCACGTATTCTATACTCTGCGATAGCGTAAGATCCACAAAGTGAGCAGAACTAATCATCTCGTGATACACTCAAATGAATATCGCATCAGATTAATCCGTGAAAGCATCGAGTCTCTCGCCAGTGGAACACGAGATCTATTCGCACTGGAACGTCGTTCGGCTACCGACAGAGGAAGTCGTAAGTCGGGTACGTTTTGAAAGAAGCGTAGACGAAGCGACGTCTCATCCGAGCTGGCAGACGGATCTTCCGGGCGAGCGAGCGTGATCGTGGGCCGCGAGCCGCGAGCAGGTCCCGTGGCGATCGATCTGTACGACGCGACGGGGTCGAGGCCGATCAACGGTGCCTGCTTTCCCACGAACTCGCCGAAACCAGCCAAGGAGAAGCAGAAGTAGCCACAGGAGAAGAAATGAAAGAAAGAGAGAGAGAGAGAGAGAGAAAGAGCGAGCGGGTCCTGCGGTAGGGTAGATCGAACGGATTCCAGAAAATCTGGCTGTTCTCTCGGCTCCTCGGCACCGAGAGAAAGAGTCCGCGCGTATAGACGGCGAGGAGGAACGGGGAGGATGCGAAAATAAAAAGAGGACCGTCGTGTGTCTCGAGTGTCGGCTCGAGAAGAGAACCGAACGGAGAAACAAGGCGGCGAAAAGTGACGTGGCGCGGCGACGCGACGCGACCTGCGTAGGTATGCATACACGTAACACGTGTGTACACACACGCACGCGGCAGAAGCGTTTTTCGCTTTTGGGATCTCTTTTGGGTGCCCCGGTTGCGTGGATCGGGAGGACCAAGGGGATTTTTGAGCGTAACCCGGCAGCCAGTTCGGCGGCTCAGCTTTCATGCTTCCAGACCACGAGCCTCGAAAAACGACCGAGACTTTTCAAGACCAGCGCCACCAGCCCGCTTTCCCCTCACTCGCGGTCTTTTTGTTGTTCGGCTGTGGCCCCGGGAACTCGGGAACCTACACGGGGCCCGCGTAAAGTGAATAAGGAACCGATGTTTGCACCTTCCCGTGCGGTCGGAGCCCCTGGCCTCTGCTTTTAAAAATACCGTTCGACTTAAAATAAACGAAACCGCAGAGATATCGGTGCGACCGAACGCGGTTACCGTTTCGTTTCGATCGACCCGAGTTACCATCTTCGATATTGATTCGACTTCGACGTCGACCGTGTACCTTCGTCTAGAATTGAAAAGGACGAACGTGAGAGAGACCTGTCTCACAACAGCTGCGCTCGAGAAATAGTGCACTCGAATCAAACCTAATACGTTACTCGGGATACTTATTAATAATTATCCTTACTTTATTGCTAGTAAACGCAGCTGATGCCGATACAAAGCGTTCGTGTGCCCCTACGTTTACGTATCTCTCGTTAAGGAAATTGAAAGGACTAATCAGAATATGCCATTCACTTACACACTTATCCTTTCCGATTCATTACGGCAAACGTGACTTCGATTATCTGTTCGCGTTCATGCGTGCAATACCACCGTATCGAAATCCAAGATTTTCCGTGGATTTCAATCTGCCGTGTAATTCCGATTCGAACTACTGGCAATCGACGTAGCCACACGTAGAGATCAAGGTGCTTCCATAAACCCTCTCCGATAAAACTAGCTGGATACTTGCTCGTAAATCAGTTTCATCCTCCCAGTCCCACGAGATCGACCACGCGTGGTCGCGGCTGATCTGTCTCTCGATTCGTTTCGCCGACTTTTTTGCCCTTCGTTCGTTTTCTAGCCGGGCATCGACGCGGACGCGCGGCAAGGCGTCCTTGCGCGAGTCGTTTCTATTCCTGTTTCAAGGAAGAGGGCAGACGCGTCTACTTACTTACACGCGGTTGCTAGCGCGATACCGCGACGCTGATGGAATATTAGCGAGCTCGTTACCGTTCGCACGGCGATCATCAGCCAACGATCATCATATTTTAGCTTGATATCCGGCGATTTACCTTGACACCATGCCGAGAGATGGTAATCGATACGACGCGTTTCCTCGACGACCGCGATTCGGTCTGCCTTGTCCCGAAGTCCGTGGGATGGAATCTCTAAAAACGAGTCGCTAGCGAATCGAGCCAAACCATATGGAGTCTCGAATCGTCTGTGTTCTACTGGATTTTAAAGCGGAGTCCCAAGTTCCATCTACTCGCGTGGGAAAACCAGGAGATACGAGGATGTTGAACTAACATTTCTGTGTTCTATTTTATCTCTTAAAATTATACCTAGTCATTGTAATGTAAAAGAAAGTTTTAATCAACGTGACGACGGCCCCAGGGACAGTTAATTAATTTCTATTTCTGTTGACAGCAAAAAATCGTCCAAGAAGCCGCGCCCATGAGCATTACTGATACATAGTATACATTTTTCTCAAACAATTTATAAATCAGTTTGTGTACGAATCAATTGTATCAAATATATTATTGAGACGATCAGTGATACGAACAGACAAATTTTGTATAGCATAGAATGGAAACAGCACATTGGAAAATGGAATTCGTTCACGGGTAATCAACGTCGTGGATAGAATCGGGAAGAGGGTTGCTCGCCGCAACCCTCACTTAGATAGTCGATTCGCCGCTAGTCTTTTCGTCCGACCGTTGCGTTGGTTTGTCCATCCAGGCAACAACATTTCGGCCCCCTTCGGACAGCGTGACGAGAGAGAACGAGCAGAAAGAGGAACGGAGAAAAAGGCAAAAAGGGAGGGCCAGGTGGTGATGCGATGATGCGATCGCGCCATATGCTGCGCCCTCTAGGGGACCATACATATATGTATACGCGCCTACTAATTAATTCCCAGGCCTTTGTTCTAGCCGGACAGCACCGGCGAAATTACCCCCGGAACCTTAGCTTTTAGGTGACGCCAGGCAACCGATTCTAGAGCATATTGGGTGTATTCAATTCCTTCTTTAAGTGCCAATTTTTATATACTCTATCCGGCTGTCTATGCAACACAATTATTTAATTAATTTGTAGCAACTCTTGGGTAGCGTTATATTAACGTTCAGTTATAATATAAACTATTTAGAGAATATTGGGATTTCCTCTTCCGACTATCGAACCCGCTATACAATCAGAGAAATAAGACCAATTGAAAATGGACAATCAGTATTCCGTCCACAAGAAGCGATCAGGGTGAGTCGCGGAAGGAGATCGAATCCCGTAAAACGGGTGGATTATCCAGTCGTCTCGGGCCATTGAGCGCCACGCGAACCAATTAAATATCCATCGACTGGTCGAAAGAGGAAAGGCAAGCGTATCGTTTTCAGTGATGGTGGTGGTAGTGGGTCTCGGGAACGACAGAGTAGAGGAACATAGAACAGGGATTGTGTGTCTGGGGACCAAGTGGCGGGGGGCACAAGTGGCACAACATGGTGGTGAAATAGGGGAGGCGAATGACTGGTGTCGGTTACACGGGCTGGCACTGCAGCCCGTGTTTCGTTCAGCTACCCCTGCGGTTACCTGCCAGCCCCTCGCTCCCTTTACCTCCTCGTTCCCTACCACACCGTTAAGGAACGATGTATTTATATTTCTATACGTTCATCGTTTGACCCACCGCCTGTGTACGTGCACTCCCCCTCGTCATTAACGACGCTAATCATTTCCACGGAACGAGCTTGCCGCTTTTCTTACGACTAAGATTGCTCGTGTTTTGTGGGGTAGTTTCGGTCTTTTGCGGATTTCTCAGGCGTGGGTGATAGAATTCGTTATCGAGCAAGATATTGCGCGTAGTAAAAAAATTCTATAAATACATATATACACGTGAACTCGACGTACATACATACGTCTGTCTTTACCTAAGCTACCTGATCTTAGGATCTGTGGAGTCGCAGCATACCAGAGGAGAGAAACAAAAGTAGAAGCAATCGTCTGATGTGCCGACCGCGAGAGATTCGAATGGGACCATGCACGACCGTAACCTCTGATCGTGGAACTAATCCAAAGTACGCGTATCATGACGGCATCACGGCGCATTAAATGCGCCGTGTGAAGTCACCGGTTGATCGATGACGATTATTAGTTAGTGGACCGGCCGGACGTCACAAAAGGGCCTCGGCCTTTAAATAATCGGGCGACTCTTGACGAGCGATTAAAGGTTCTGTCTCATCGTCGTTGCCTCCGACCGGAGATTGATGCCCGGCCGTCTGCGCGCTGCGAGAAGAATCAGAAATATTGCATCCTGTTTGAACGTGTCCCGCGCGAGGAACTCGTTCTGCCATATTCCCTTTCAGTTATTAGGACGACAACCAGCTAAAATTATTTGTGCCTATCTTCTACAGAATTCTTTTCACTCAAACCGTTGTTCGAAGCGGCAACTCAAATTGGCGTTGAAATGATTTTTTATTCAAGCGTTCAGCTTGAACTCGTGTCGAAAGGTATTCTCAGTCAGAATACAAATTATTGGAAAGTCTCTAGTTGCAAATCGAACGGTACGGCTTGAATATGCACCCCTTTGGAACTTTCTCGCTTATGCACCCTTTTGACGCCCCGTTACGTTGCTGAATAAAATATCGTTCGCTTCGATGTTGAACATTCTTAGAGAGTTCAGTTTCAACTTTACTTCCATTCACACAATACCACTTTTACTAAACTAGTAGGCTAAGATATTGGTGGATAAAAAGTAATTTATCCAGAGCATCGTGCTTTTCCTTGAAAGGCGTTGTTACTTCAAATTAATTTCTTTGTGCCTTCAAAGGTAACGGAGATGTATGAGTGACCCCATTTAAATGCCCCACCCTTCGCACGGCTTGACTCATAAATATCTGCTCACCCCTCGTCGTTCCATTGCCGCCTCACCGTAATACATAAATATTTCTGTATCTTTTTTCTGCACCTTATCTGATCAGTCGGTCTACGCTGTGGCTCTCATAATATCGAAATAAAAATATATATCGTGTGATATTGACTCGGTGATAACAATTGAACATTTAATATAAGAAAAAATCATAGTTACTCAGATTGGAAAATTAAAAGCAAACAATGTTTGGTACAAAAATTTTAAATATTAAAAACTTCGTTACTCTGTTTGACGTGTTCGAGACATTCATGTCCAAAAATCGCGATTATTAAAGATACCTGACCGCGATTATTTCGAAATAACCTCGGAAGTTGCGCACAAAGCTTGTGCCGCGCTTTCACCGGTCATCACGATCATTATGAAACGCGGTGGCACACTGATGCCGATTAAAAACATTAATTGCATAAACCAGTAATTAACTGAATCATCGCGGCCGGCTGGGTGTGCACGTAGTGGCGTAATTTTCCCGATCCTACAGATATCTCTCTCCGGATGTGTAAGCAAAACGTCTTTGATTTATCAACGGGGCTGTCGTTACGCCGCTGAGCAGGACACCGATATTGTTTCCTTATCACAGGAAATAATTAACCACGTTCTTAACCCCCCCCCCTCCGTCCACTCTTCGGTGCCCCGCCGCGAGCCACTGGAAAATTGTCGTAATCGTCCAAATCTAATTATTATAATTTAGCATGCTCGCGTTTGAAAAGCGTGAAAGTTTTCCAGGCAATCCTACTTGAGCATGATAACGCGAGTTGATTAATCGAGAGCCCGCGGGCTACGCGATGGCTGATATAATTAACACTTCGATGCTTGAAATGAAAATTGTACATGTGAACAGCGAAATGACTGTGTAATGAAAAGTTAACGCGTCGATGATTTATTTGCTTAATTGTAACCGCCAGCTTCCTAAACTACCGCGAATGATACACTCCTGGAAGGAGTCTCCATTAATTCATTAAACGGAATTAATCAAAAGAGGAAATGGGAAGAGAAGATAGAGGGAACGAAATTATACGTGAATTCCCTCAACAAATGAATACTTATTTCAGGAAATCCATGCAACCGAGGTGTGCATAGACCATAATGAAACCTTTAACCGGATTATGTTGTAGCTCCTAAGTAGAAAGTTGTCGGAAACGGGTGTGTGCCCGGCTACTTTTTCTGTTCTCCGTCCTTCTCTTTTCATTACCATACCTGTTTCTACAATGTAAAACAATAATACACAGACGGCCGTGTAAAAACGGTTGCGTTACGCACCGTAATTGATCATTATCGGGCGAGCACGCGTGCAAACAGCCGCTTTACAGCGGCTAATCATCTTCGCCGGTTTGACGCACATAGAAAAGATAGACTGGGATCCGCTTCGTGGAAGCCGACTAGCCGCGTGTAATTCCAACGAGTTCGCTAATTGCCGGGAGTCCCCTTTTCGCCCCTATTCGCGCCGCGGCTCGCGTTGTGATTTGCTTCCTTTCGGTTCGATAGAAACAGGTAAAATCTGTGCCTCGTTGATTCTCATCCTTATAACAATCACTATATGCGAAACAACAAGAGCCGAGAACTGGCAATTAGGGTACTAAAATTATGATCGGTTTGCGTTCATCGTTTAGAGTGCAGAGAACTGGAAATATCTGTATAATCTACATTCGCGGTGTTAACAGGCATATTCTCTCGAGTTAAGTAGAATTTATTACTTTCAATTGTAATCAAGTTGCCGCGTCCGATAAGAATCTTGCATATCCGGTGAATATTGGAATTCGATAACAACAGCGAATATCAAATAATGAAATCATTACTAAATTATTGACTAAAACAAAGATTCGACCTCATATGAATTTGTACCAAGAGTTGATCGCATCCGATCGGCTCTGGTCATTGGAACGCATCGGAAGGAGAAGTCGAGCGGAGGTGCTGTGAACGCGTGCCGGATGGTATTCGTGTACGTGGGGGTTGAAGTTAAACGGGCGAGCTCATGCAAAGGTGTCTCGTTCAGTGGGTCAGCAGTGGCAAGAAGCCTTCCGGGCATCCAGCTGATCGCGGCATGGCGTGTTGGCGTGATGCGTGCTGTAGCCGCACGGAACGCGGAGCTTCTGGAGGCCGTGGCCGCCGCGCTATCGTGGATCCCGATGGATCCTTTCGCCCCATCGCGTCGTGCCATGCCGTGCCGTCCCGTGCGTGCGTCCGACCCGCTCCCGCTTCCGCTACCACCCGCTCGCGTGAGAAGTTCACGTATGGAGAACCGAGATCGAGAAACCATCGAACGAATCGCGGAATGCCCTTCTCGGCGACTGAGATTGACTGTCGTCTTTGACGATTTCAGATTACATCCTTCTATCTAATATAAATAATACATACTTTCCCTTGTCTTCATTTTTGTGAATGCATAATAAAGATTTGAACAGAAATATTGATAATGTTTTTATCTATTTTTTGATTCCTCCCATTTCCCGTGTCGTTTCATGAAAGGAGCGGCGCGTTCTCGTATATTTCCCGCGGTGTAACCGACTCGACCATTTGGAAACGAGGATCTCCGGCGTCGTGAGGGCGACGCAGTAAATTCAGGGTGGTCGACGGTGGAAGTGTTAATAACCTTGGCCGTGTAACGCGGCGAACGCTATGAGCCGAGTGCTGATTACCGCGGTCGTTAATTCTCGGCTAATATACCACCGTTACACTCGATATCTGTGCCCGGGCTGTGTAATGGCCGCGCGCGTGTAAAGTAAGCGAGCAAGTATGTACACGCGTGTGCGCATTACCGCGCGCATATCTCGCGGAGGAATTAGAAGGTCGTCGCGTACACTACGTTATACGGCCGATACCATCTCCGGCCATATTTATATCGTGATGATACTGTCTCGGGTTACTCGGCCAGAGTTACGGCAGCTGTGGCACCGCCGCCAAACTTCTCCCTCACCCGACCGTAGCTCTCCTCTCTTTTCAGGATGAACCTGACGGACACGTGAGTCAAGGCCCCGCAACGGGTTGGAGAACGCGACGAAAGTCGCAGGAAGTGGAAACAATGCTATTCGCAATCCACGCCCTTCCTCCTTTCTCCCCCACACTTTTACTCATTCAGAAATACGCTGTCAGTATCGTCAAAAACGTTACGCAATTTCCTCCTCTCGTTTTCCCCATCCTGTCCGCCTCTCTCAGGCCTCGATGTCTCTCGTTCCATTTTTACAACTGTCTGAATTTCTCGCAACGGTAGACGTCGACGAGCTCACGGTGGGACGTAATTCGGTGTTTAATTGGAATCAGTATCGTCATGCCTCGCTCTGCATCATAACTTCGCAAAATTCTCGGATTGATATAGGTGAATTAGCATCGACGGGAAGTGTGCGCGCCAACTAATAAACTGAGATAGCGGCATAAAATTTCACCGGGGCCGACACCGCGCCGCCGCCGCCGCCGCGGCGGCTCTTATATGAATATGAATCAGCAGCCAGGCTTGGGCAAAGCCTCGGCTTTGTAATTAGAATGGACGCATATCCGTAACCCACCAGCGAATTGGACTGTAATAACAACTAGTAATTATTATCAGCCGCGCGTTATATCAGCCGTGCAGCGCGCAGCGATGATGATCATCGTTTCACGGGCGAAGATTTTTCGTCCGGATAAATAGAGCTCGATGAAAGTTCGAACCACTGTTATTACGAGCAATTTACCGCGTTTTGCATATGCATGCGGGGCAATTATCGCGGTTTCTTCTAAAATTTCGTACACCGTCGAACAAAGGGGTATACATTTTTAACGAAACTCGCGTTCCACGTTCATTAAGTCCTTATTTTAACCACTCCGATTAAGAGCAATTTTTTTAACAAAATTTCGTATCAATCGTATCTACGACTTTAATTATGGAGTTTTTAACGGATGATACGGATGGAAACCTTATCTGAAAAAATTGAATTTCCTACTTTCCTCGTTTTCTAACTCATTTCTTTACGCTCGTTTGTATGCTAATAGCTTATATTTATTATCTAATTAACACTACAATGTATCAAGGTTAATTGTTTAATTGAAAAATGTATTCTGCTCGTTCATCATTGTACGCGTTCATAAATATTACACCAGCCAGAAAAGAGAACAGCCAGCGGTTCTCATTTAAATTATCGTTCTCCTATCTGTTCTTAGGTAATGGCAACTTCGATCAATCGCATTCGACGTTTACGGTGTTACCGGTGTTACGAACGTGCACAACAACCACGGATGGTACACGTTAAAACAAACGTACAGCTTAAATATATTACAGCTTAATTGGAGCGAGCGTTCTATCACGCACCGTAAAAACAGATAACCGGCATTTAACTACACGAACACAATTATTCCTCCGCTTTTGCTGAGAAGAAACGGCCGCGCCGCCGCCCAGTCTCTTCAACCGTGAACGAAAGTTTTCCGGGCTAAACGAGTTGTCGAAACGGAAAAAAGGGAAATCCTCGCATCGACGCGCTTCCAGTGTGGCTGGCCACATATTTTCAGTTACAAAATCAGTTTACATCTGAAGTATGACAATACGAATCCAATTGTTAAAACTGTTACTGTATAAAAATTGCCTGTTTTAATAAATTTTTATTTAGCAATGTACGAGAGACTGTGTATTGGAGCGAGGAGTACAATTCGCCGGGATCTATTTAAAAGATAAATATCCCGACGGAAATAACGGAATCGTAGATTTTAATTTCCGCCCGAGCTATGATCAAACGTCTGTGATTCAATTTCTAATCACAACATGTCCCATTACGTCTCGATTGAAAAAGGCATGCAACGACTACAGGCTATAATTTTTTTTTAGTTTCGCGCGCGCGCACGGTGGTAATCGATTTGGCCGCGATTTTTTTCGGCTGTTACAACCGTCGTCCAATTGGAAAATAAACGAAACTCGTTAACCGGCGGAGCGCATAAAACGCGAGTGCGTCGCGGTCGAATTTCTCCTTTGCGCCTATCCCAGGGCCGAGCCCTCTGCTTATGATGGCTGCTCGCTGGAGGGGGATTACGTTGCAAACGCGTTTCGCAATACTATACGTATTAATTACGAGGTAATTACTCGCGGCTCGTAATTGCGACGCCGTATTCAGTGATAAACACCGGCCCCGGTTTTATGGGACTCCCACCAATCGTTTCGCCTCTGTCGTACACTCGACAGAATGTACAGGAACGATTTTATGCTTTAAGAAATTAATCACAACTAAGAAATAAGAAATAAAATGGATCTTCGTCTTTTTTTTGTCGGACGAGAATTGGAATTGAAGAGTACCTTGGTTCGGAATTAAATGATTTGTCAGTTTTTCAATTTCTTCCGCGAGTACAAGTATACATATGTTGTACAACATAATAGAAATATACATATATCTCACGTAAAATCTTTCTACAATTATTAAATCCCCTATTATGCCAATTTTCCGAATCACAGAATACATTGTATGCATTTATGTACTTCGTAGCTACTGGTAGTATAAAAAATGCAGGAATACCGTCACAAGGACACAGGATAACCATAGAGTGGATACGCGAAACGGAAATGTAGCGATGGTCCATATTACCACCCCCAGGTCTCTAGTTGGTCCACTTCCTCCACTCGTCATTAAGGACGCTCTCCCTCTCTCTCTATCTTTGACTATCTCTGTCTCCCTTGTCTAGCACCGTCTCTTTCCAACGCGATTTCCATAGCCGGGCAAAAGCGGCTCGGCCGCGATGCCACGGATGGCAGGTTCTCCTCTCGTTAAAGGGATTCTCCGGGCGAATCTGCTCGTTTTTCTTCCATCGCTCTCTGTAATTACGCGCAACTAGCCTCTTTTTCCTGAATATGTTAATGAAAATGTGTTCCGCGCATGCTACGTATACACGGTCAGTTCGCGTCTCGCCTACTCGCGACGGCGATTCAAGCTCGCGGAAAGATTCGCATGCGGCGATGAAAATACGATATTTCGTCGTCTAATTGTTTAATTAAGACCGCGCGCGTACCGGTGATTACTGGAAGGAGGAATAATTGACACCCGTTTGAAAATTCAACTTTGATTTCCGATTCCGGAACGACGATTTAATTACGGTTTTGGTTTGCTGATCCTCCGGCTCGATAGGATGTTCGATCGTTCAATTAAAACCGGTACAATGCCAAGTTGATAATCAGTACCTTCAAGAATAGAAATTAGTAGTTTAATTGTTCAATTAATTGGCAGATCGGTATCTAGCAGGGTGATCATAGAGTGGTAATTAAAACCTGTTGTTTAGAAATGGTTTTATTCAAATTGCTTCGTATCGAAGGAATCCAAGAAATTAATGTAAGAGGTGTTAATTGTACGGAAATTTTATCACTATTTACCGCTTGATCTAAAACATTTAAGAAACTGCATATTGGATTAATCAGAAGATTCTATCGTACTTAAGGTTTGGTCGACCGTTCTCCGCACGAAAGTGTTCACAGTGTACATACATATATACATACATACATACATACATACAATAACGCAATGATTGCCTGTTGGGCACGGTAAGCTAACAAACCTCAAAAGGCAAAACTCTTTCCTTCTTCCGTAGATCTCGATCGCGACAGGCAGCGGATACCGAGATCGGCGACACGTAAACGCGTGCACGCGCGGAAAAATTTCTAACTAGCTTCACCGCAGCTGGATTTTCATATAAAAATATTCAGAGAACTCTCATGGTCGGTGAGCGCGTGCTTGCGAAGATCGCTATCCGACGCTTGGTTCTCTCCGTGCATGCTAACGGCTAACGGGCAGCGGTTTCGTTGTTGAGAAAAAAAGAAAAGCCGCAAAAAAAAAAAGGGAAAAAACCGTCGACGGTTTCCGTACTACCGTTTTCTGGCGCGACCGGAACGTCGCGAATCCTCGCGACGTCTGCGCTGCTTCACGCTACGCGACTTCCTGCTTCGTATCTGCCGCTAGCGCCACTTCCGCTTCTTATTGCACCTCCTCAGAGATCGACTGCGGATTTGATGCAAAATTTGATGTGCAGAAAATACGAGACGCGAGAATATGTATAAATGTACATAGTATATCATCATTTCTAAAGAGTTAAATGCAGGTTTTCTTCTTTCAATTAATATGACAAGATTTTCATTTTCAAGTCAATCTTGAAATTTGACCAGGTTTAGTTTCCCAAAATTCGTAATTAACGAATACAGTCGCTATAGTATATCATTTTATTCTAAGTATTACGTGATTTTTAATAAAAGGACAGAAATGACAGTTGAAGAAAAGTCTAAATCGCGATTGGAATCGGACTAGCCGACGTGTAACGGGAAAAATCGCGTTGACACTTAAGAAATCCAGTGAAGAAAAGTACGACTACGAGGACAGAGTCGAGCCACGTGAGTCCTTCGTTTTTACTGCACGCGAGCCACGAACTTTTTGTCGATACGGCTCAGATCCTGATGGGATAAGTCGGACGTGGCGTAATTTACTTGGTCTATCGAGACCGAACGTCACTTCGATCGCTCTTCCGAGTTAGGATTATTACGCGTCATTCCGGGCGAACGTAGACGATAACGTTATCGATATATCTGTGATCGACCGGCCGGCCGGTGAATTATGAAGTTGTACCAGTGGCTTAGAATCTCGTAGTATACCGAATTTCAGAAGGATTGTATGATTTAAAATACTAGGTCGCCTTAATCTGTCACAAGATCTGCAGACCAGACCGATTAATCATGATGAAGGTCTCGATACCTTTAATTTTTCAGACGTTTACAAGACTCTCTATGAGTATCAAGATTCCTCATAAGACGAAAAATAGCAATTGATTTTATGTACTGCCCTGAGTAGATTGTAACATCTTAAAGAATTGTTCACACTTCTAATCCATCAATGAAGTATATTGGTCGCTGGCAACGCGAGGACGCGACAGACCAATTGCATAAAACGGTGCAGTAAAATACGAAATACACCAATTAGGGTTCAGCGAGACCTGGAAACGGGGGAGGCCACGGGAGGAGGGAGGAGTTATTCTTAATTAAAATGATTGCCGACATTACTGCTAAACTCTCGCAATTATGATTCCCTTTCCCCCATAAAAGTGCTGCCCGATGCCCATTGGTGTTCTTCGTATTTTTCAGCTAATAACACCCTTACGCCGCCTCTTATCGGAGTTCATCATCGTGAAGTGCGCTCAGGACCGCAACGAGCATCGCTCCCCAATTTTCGAGAATTCCACGCTCGCTGCTCAAGTGTCACGTAGAATGATTACACAATTTTATCCCGTCCACTAATTGAACATTGATTGACGTTTTGTCATCATTTAACAGACAGTACGTGAAAACAATCTAAAATGTAAGAGACGAATTTTTACGTCAATGGGTAGGTCGGCTTCGTGGAAGCGAAAATTTGAAGACATTAAGGAAAGATTCGAGAGACGCGATAAAACACACGAAACGAGGTGTGTACAGTTAATGATTTCGATAAGGATAGCTTGGTCCTTTCCGATTTTTATAAGCTCTATATCAATTCATACGGACTGTATTCCATTCGTCAAAAACAAAATATCTAATCAGCCATCAATTAGAAATGAAAAACGAGCCCCGCTACTAATTAAGAGTATCAGCTGGCACGTTTCGTTTTCTCGCAGCGCGGAGGGTCATTAATTTTTAATCAGGCCGATGATCGAGGCACTGTTCCGTCGATCGATCGAATGTGATCGCAGACCGGAGTCGAGACGGACAGGTGCGAAAACGGCGCGACGCGACGCGCGCGCCCGGAAAGCGATCGTGTACCGTGTATGTACATCGATCGATTTTCCTACCGCCATCGACGATCCTATTCGATCGTCGATGATGTTCAACCACCCGCGATTATGTATACCAGCCTTTAATCCTCGTAACCTGTTCGCGGATGCACATCTGCGCACTCGTAAACACGCTCGTATCAGCAGCCGCCTCGTGTACCGAGACGAGGAGAGCAGCTGTAAGTCGACGTTTAAGATTTTTTTTTCCTTGACAAGTCAAGTGCTTTTCCCAATGATTTTACGTAAAAGCACTTGGCTTGGCGTCTTGTTCTGGTTAAATTGGATTAACAGGACTTAAAGCGTAAAATTCCTCGTTTAATCGCCGATAAATACCCGGACTCGATTTTCTACGTTGGTCCATTTAACGTTTCCATTAATTGTCCTTTCACTTTAATGCCTACGAAACGCGTCGATAGCGATATTTATTCATAGTCCTGTGCAGGGGCAATCATCCCTGTGGCGATTTGCATCATATTTCATTACTGCAAACACGCCTAAACACATTGTACCAGGAGATACGCATCTCTCTCGCACACGGACAAGTGGATCGACGACGTTGCCTGCGTTCGATTATCCGAACGATTAATCGTTTTGCGTGAATTATCCCGACGCGCGGCGTTGGAGAACACGGACACGTAACACCGTGTCTGTTTCCTTTCGCGTGACCGCGACGTCGACGATAACGTTGTTACGGAGACCCGGTGGAAAAAAAATGGATGACGATTGAAACGATACAGGCGATCGTTGCCGTTTTCAAACGACACAAGTAAATAGTCTGAGGAAAAAATCGTTGGAAATTTTACTGCGGCCAGAACGGGGCTGTGTAATAATTACGTATACATTATACATGAATTATTGACCTCTTAGTTGGAGAAATTTATTTCGCTTTTAAGTAACTTAATATTAATTTATTTATTAAAAGTGTCACTCCGTGAGGCATCGTTCGCGTATCTGCCGAGCATAAAACTCGTTCCGAGCGAAACGTATAAACCGGTAGCGGGTTCTCTCTCTGTCGGCAACGATGAGGATGACGAGTAAAGGTGTTCACCGATCTAGAAACGGTCCCCGTCCATATAAGTCGATATTCGCCGCGGTCTAATTACCGCATTTTTAATAATGACGTTAATGAGCGATAGTTATCGCGTGTCCGGTCGGCCGAGCAGTGGAGCAGTCGGCCGCTCGCTCGGTGTCGAACCGATTAAAGGCGAAATCGGATGTTGCCCGTCCGAAAAGGAGGACCGACTTGGCCGATACCGATCGCCACGCGTGCCATTCCTTCCGTGAACCGGACCTCGTCGCATTCGGGACCCTCTATCAGAAAAATACACGGGCCTGTAGCCGTGGCCGCGTCATTTCATTGGAAACGAGTTGATAGCTCGCGGCAGATGTCCCAACGAACTTTTTCCCGTATCGCGATCGACGTTCCAGCCGCCGATCGCGACGGATCGAGACCGATCTCATTTTCGGAAGTGAGAAAGCGAGATGCCTTCGGCTGATTGCCGATCAACCGGTTAATGAGCGCTACCGTCCGCGGACTTGTTTCTTTAATTTAAGACGTCCAATTGGTGTATCTTCCAATAAAGAGAACCTTGTAATTGAAATTAAGGGACTTAAGTGGATGATTCTCAATAGATTGTGATAAGAATAATCCAAAGTTCATGAAGACCTTGATCAATTCCATTAACTCATTTCTTTATACATTTGGAATTTCTTTCATTTAAGTAAAATAAAAATGTCGATTATCTGGGGACACTTTAAATTACTACGTACTTGAAAAGCGAATTTTCAAAGAATGTTAAAAGAGCAAATGAAAGTATGGCTGATTGTATGTAAACTTCCTCTTAAGAATGTATTGGCTA
>NW_017175971.1:523341-571558 GCF_001652005.2 Ceratina calcarata | reverse complement strand
AAATTCAACTAGGATTCAATTCATGCTAGCATTGTTTAAGTGTATGCTATACATCCTTAAATGCAAAGTTATGTGCTTGGCGGTCGCGTGGCCGCAATAAGAGAAGGAGAAAGAAAGATATTATAATGCCTGCGGCGACAGGCGTAAAGAAAATCACTTTTCAAACCGAGCGCGGGACCGATCGTCGCCCCAGGGCTGATGACTTCACTCGCGGGATCTTCGCGCGGAACGCGATGCAATGGAAAATCATGAAAGGCAGAGTGGCGGCCGCATCGCGATAATGACATGAGAAATGAACTCGAGCGAAGATAATCGTCGAAATTAAATAATTGCCGCGCCGCGTTGCGCCGACGAATTTAATCGATTTACGATCTCCCATAATCCGGCTGCCGCTTCCGGCTCTACAGAGATCAGTCTCGTTGATTTCACTTTGCCCCGATGCCCGCTGTCAATCTTCCTTCGCTCTTTTCGGCCGTCTTTGTTGCCCCTGCTACCAATCCCCACTCCATCGGTTACAAACGTCCTTCCTTTTTTTACACGCTGCGTCTGTTCTCTTTTTCATTTCCGCGCATTTCGTTTTGCTTTCCTTTATTCTTCCTGCGCACGTTTAATTTTTCTTTACAATAGTCTCCACTTCCGTTTTCCTTGTTTGACTTCCTCTTACGCTTCATTTCGTCCTCTCGTTTGCTCCGAATCCTCATCGGTTTTCTTTTTTCTCGTTCGTCCTCCTTGGAGACCCGACGAGTCCTCCAGTTCCCCAAATTCCCCTCCTCGTCCCCCGTCACGCAGTGGTTCTCCCGCCGTTCGTCCCCGCCAGGTGTCAGATCGAAATGAAAAATGTAAATGAGCCGCAATGATGAGAAGGTAACTGTATCGATGTATATCTCTTGATCAACGTCCGTGCTACGTGTTTACAAGCCGCATTCACGGGGGTACGAGACCGATACAAGCTGGCGTACGAAGAAACATTGCTGGTCGCTCGATTCCTTGACTAAACTGTGTGTAATGCTTTCCGCGTATCAAACGAACAAAATTATCACCCTTTTTCGTAGAATTATGTGACATTTCTGAAAGGACATGGTTTCTCATGGAGAATTTTTTTTTAACCGGAACGACAAAGCTGAGTCGTTGAACGGTGCAAAGAATTCATTACTTTTCCCGCTAATGTCGTCGTTACTCGACGTGTAGACGCGCGCGAGGGTTTTGATTAAGGTGTCGGAGGGTGACGAATTGTATAATGGGGATTTGATGCCCTCGCACGAGTAAGTAATTAGTCCACGGAGAGATTATTAATGCCTTGAACTAACAATTTCATCAAGGACCTTATTCCCACTCGCAATTTCGTCCTCTCCCTCTTTTGTCTATCTGTCGCACGCAAGATCAAACTCCAGTTGTTTCCGAGCCTCGTATAAGCCTCATTAAGCTGAGCTTTTTGCAGCTGTCACGTTGTTTGTTGTATTACTTAAACTAATCGACTCTTTCCTCTCTCAGTCTTCTCTATTACTCTAAACAAAACTATCAGCACATTTTTTTCATATATTTCTCGGCAATAAAATGATGATATAGTCGTACGGAATTAAATCCTGTTTTGCGTGGAAGCGTGCTTGATACGAAATTAGAAAAGGTTCCGAATCGAGAAGTTAGACCATCAAAAAGGAGGCGTCGTATCGAGAGCAGGGAAAAAAGCAAAAGTGGGAAGGGAACACGGGGCTGCCGGCAATAAGATCGACGCGGAGGAGGTTAATTACCGGGACTCGTCGCTTTGGACCTTTTATGGGGGTCTACGAGGAACGGCGAAACGCGAAAGAAGGGACGGTAAGCATCAGTAAAAAAGCGAAAGAGGCGCAACCCCCACGATCCGCTATCTGAATCTTCTGCAACGTTCGCCACCTCCACCTTTTCTTCTTCTTCTTCTCCGTGTTCTTCATCCTCTCCTTCTCCTCCGTCGGCAGCTTCTTATTTTCTTCGCTAGGCTGACCGGAGGCGCGAGGACGGACCACGTGGCCAGTTTGAAAAATCAGCGCGTTTACCGAGGAGAGGCTAATTAATTTACATAGCGGAACCGTTCTTCTTCCTCCTCGTTCCTCCGCGGAACCGAACTGTGGGAAAATAGACGATCGAAGGAACTCGGTTTCTTGGGAATCGATGCAACCTCGTGCTGCAACCTTTCGCGAATTCTTGGTAAAACGGAAGATAGCCAGCGGAACTTTAAAACGGCCTGCACAATTGGTATTCGCAGTTGCTATCCTGTATCTCGCTGCGTGTTCCTCAGCGAGACCACAAAGCAGAGGGTGAGCCAGAGATCGCTCGATTCTTTGCATACAACTTCTTTCTTCGCGCACAACCACTTCCTTTAAACTGTATCCTCAAAAAGAACAGAGTTGTCGTCTTATTTCCTTATATTTTGCTTCCTTGGAATTTTTACTTTACGTCGTACGTAACGTAGGCTTCCAAATCTCAAAATATTTATCTCCTTCTTACAGGAGAGCTTGTAGAGATCTGGCGAACTGAAATACAAAGTCCGATGCTCTCTCAGTCGGAATACGCATTTTTCGCAATTAGCGCAGCCGGTGAACCGAGCCGAACGGAACGACCTCTTCTCCGAAAGAGGGAGGGCAAGAGGGAAGGGACCAGGTGAGCTGGTAATGCACAAGAACCTCCCAGGTATCGGGGCATCGGGCGACACTCTCCCGGGAGTCTTCGGAAAAGATCTGAGGTCCGACAATGAATACCTATTAAAACGGTGTGAACAATGCCCGAGGCTGGGCCGTGGCTTCGCTCTCAGGATCGCTCTCCGCGCCGGTAGCAACAAGAGCGCTAAGTAGAGGCCGGCCAACCTCTTGTGGCCCGCAGGTGATATACTGCGAGATCCGCGATATCAGGACGTGGTCGCCTCTCTCGCTCCTCTTCGAGCCTCGAAACGCAACACACACACTCGCTTACACACAGCTTTCCGTGTATGTTTCTCGCGTTCGCATTCCTGTTCGGTTCCATTCCTTCCCGGTCTTCTCTCTCTCCTCGCGTTCGCATTCCCGTCCACGAGCACGCACGCGCGCGCGCGCGCGGTCTCTGCGATCCGGATTCGTGTCCATTACCTTGCATACGCCGCGACCCACGCGTCGTCGCTCGTCCTTTACCCATGGATCACGATGCAACGAGTGTGAACAGGATCCAAGATTTCGATTGGGGGTAGCAGAGGTTCTTTCTGCGTTAGCTGATCATTTTCGGATTCCAATGTTCGTACGTAATTCGATGTGAAATTTGACCAAGTGCGAGCGAGTCTTCTGGTGAGAAAAATAATTTGATGGCTATTCGTAATGAAGTGAGGTTCTTGAAATTTTTAGGGATTTAATTCTGCTCGGTTCTAGGGCACATTGCACTCGGGAGAAGATGACCAACAGCGACCAGGTGGATCGATCGATAGCGAGGATGCGCCGCGAGGAAGTGGCCAAAAGGAAGCATTCAGGACACACCGCGGGGCCCGGGAGCGGGCGAGGGGTGACGGGGAGGGCGATCGTCCGTGGCCAGGTTCGCAGTACTTAGCGGCGTTAAATCGATAAAAGTGTGGAAGCCGCATTACGAGGGTTTCGTGTGGGCACACTTAGAGGCCGCGCGCACGAGGTTCGTCGTGAGAGATTGGAGTTCGCCTTCTCCTTCGCGACTCCGAGAGACCGGGGTTGGAAGATAATGGACGGGAGGAAAGAAGGAACGTCTACCCATTATTCCGCGGCGATTCTTCGATTGGGCTCCCAACCTGATTGCGATTGCAGATGAGATTGCACACCGCAGGAAGTCGCGCGATGCTCCTCCACGCCTGATGCGGTTGCATAATTCCGCCCTGCCTTATCTATATTTATGTTGTAATTTTCACTCGTCTCGATTCGACTTGCCAGGCTTAATTCCCTCCTCCTACCCTCCCCCCCTTTCCCCATGTCCATGCAATAAGATTTTCATTTGTCTTCATTGGTTCGTTTCAATTTAAGAGTCGTAATCTATCAAACTTTTTCATTCATGCACGTTTATCACCTTCTCCGTATAGAAATCCTAATTATTAATTGATAGCGACACGATACCGTTGCTCATTTAACGGCTTCATTTTTTTTCCTCAACGAGCGCCGATAAGTAAAGCAACCTTGAGCGTTAGAATATGTTTAATCCTAAAAAGTCACGCTACTTGCGATCCGCGGTGGAACGAACGAAATTAGGTCGCGCCGATTCGAGCCGACTTATCGTTCGATTGGCAATTAAAGGAATCAAACCCGGAGCACCCGACGAGGAATCGAAACTATTTAGACCGATCAATAGTAAAGAACTGTGTAACTACTCAGATTGAATTCCAACGAAAACTAATCGTGGCTCGATCTCTAAAAGCGTATCGTTATATAACGAGAAAGACGAGGGGAAGAGGAGGAGGAGGAGGAGGGGGGTTAGGCGATATCTGGGCTGACCTAAAATTTAAAAATGTCATAGCCGCGCGGATATCTTGACTAATTATGAATAAGCAATGCAAATGGGTTAAGCAATGTTACGATTCTGCGTCACGAACGGATTATAAACTCTTCTTTGTACAGAAATTACAACCTTCGGGCAAATGAGCGCCACGAGTTTCTCGTAATAACCGGGGCTTATCTTTTTACGACGGATTTTCAAGCTATTGATTGGCGAACCTTGTTGCCTTCTCCCTCCTCTCTTTCTCCGTCTGCCGCGACCATTCCTCGATTTCCCCCCTCGTTTTTGGTCTATCCAGGAACAATTCGTGATCGATATGGAAATTCGCTTACATAAAGATTCTACTTAAGCGACTGCGATTCCCTCTAAGAGTAGTTAGGGTCAGGAGGAACTATTTATTTAAACTGACAGGTGGATAATAACTTCATCATTTTAAGTGTAGAATAAAGAAAAAAGGTCGGCGGCATGAACTGAGATCTGCATAATCTACAACTTTCTCTTTAAACGCGTTGCACAATGCAACAATCCAACAATAGGCGGCGGCGCGTATCACAATAGTCGTCGCCGTGGAAACGGAGAAGTTTGACGTCGAACAGACGAATTGCAGGATCGCGGAAGAACGCGTCGGCCATTGTTTTTGAATCTTATTGTTCCCTAAGAAAGACAGGAGTAACGACAGCATCGCGTGCTCGTCGGGATATTCGTGGATGCTAATGCTCTTGGATGCGCAACGATGTTTAGCCAGGGAGCACGCAGCGCAACAAGAAATCTCTATATCCGTACCGCCATCTTAACGACGGACGCTTTTCTCGCAATTAATAATACGTATCGAGGCTCGTCATCTTTTACCGCGGAGGCGTCGACTTCGTGACGATAAGTGACCCACGTCCGGATTTACCGCGACGATTCTTAAAATGGATCTTACCTTGGAAATAACTCTTCGTCCGCAAGTAGCTGACGCTGAGTCTGAGGATGCTGAGTCGGTCCAGTTTGCTGAGAATATTTTGCTCGAAGGGGAGCAACGATGCCAGCGTGTCCAGTTCGGCGTTCAGTCGTTCTCGATGCCGTTTGCTTGGATTCGACTTGGTTACCCCATCTTTCTGCGGTGGTTTCAAACTGCAACAGAAAAATTAAATACAAATTTGAATACACGCTTTTCTAACGTATTCAACTTCCTTTTTCACCGGCGTCTTATAGAGGCAAAACGGTCTGAAAGAGTCAACGAGAAAAAGGGAAACGGTCGCGTCACGTCGGGTTAATTAGCCAAAGTAACAGGGATAATCGTTTAGCCTGCGATGTTCGCGTTCGACTGGTTACAGGAATTCCTCGGCCACCTTCGAGGCTCGAACAACAGGCGGCCTACGAGGGCCGAGGATTCTCGATAATTAAAGACGACCACTGTCCGTAGGGTTGATTGACACGCGGAGAAACCCTGCGGACCGATATGCCCACTCAACAGCCGGGATTCTTCGGTATAAGTATAGTTATTACAAAGTACTTCGCCCATCTGCACTCCTCTCGGTTCGTATTTCTCTTATTCTCGACTGCCGCTTTCCCCCCGGACTTAACCAGGTATCGAGCATAAAGTGAATAAATTGTTGGATAACCATGACGAGTAGAAGCTGACTACCATCACCGACCCATCGGTCGTACGCGAAATCAGCCATACTGTTTGTTTAATTGAATTCGACCGCTGTAGAAATGAGACCCCATACCGGACGTCAAAGACACCGCGTTGTCGTTACCTTGCACTCGGCAATAACAACTATTTTTACGTATTATATCCCAAACGATTAAATACATCACGGATGATTGCTCTATGCAAACCAATATTAACTGAAATTAATTAGTTAACTCGAATCGATCGAGATCGATCCAGTTCGTTAGACGCACACAGTAAAATGCGGCTGCCGAGGAAAAGAAAGACACCCATGGGGAAAAAGAAATGAGGAGGAGGGAAAAACGGCGATGGCCTTAATTAAAATGCTTAGGGGTTAGAAAGCGTGATGAATGAGATCGAGGCGGCCATATACGGTCGGCCGGTGGCCGTCGAGTACGCGCGGCAGCACCCGAGAAGAACTCTATTAATTATTAGATGACACCGAATCCATTACTCGGGACGAGCGATGCCGGACCGCAGGTCCTCGAGGAATAGTCTCATTCAGATGCCATTAGGATCCACGGGCTTTTGTTCTTTCGCGCGTTCCTCCGACGGGGCGCGGCGTGCAAAACATGGTTAATTATCGGTGCGAGGACACGGGAGAAAAGGAGTGCCACGTGGGTCGCGCGTTTCCTTCGTTCGTCTTTTTCTCCGTCGGTTTTGCGAGCCCGTCGCACGTCAGCCCGTTTCTCGAATCCGTCACGACGGCCTGTCGCGCGGACGGACAATTTGATTCGGCCGGGAAAGAGGAAACCCGTGCACTCCGCGGAGATCACCAACGCGATGCGCGTTCGTTCGAGGAACTCGTCAAGGATACCACCGCGCAATTTGATGACACTAATTGCAATCGTTAAGACTAACAACGAGTAATCCGGTGAAACCTGAGGATAGAAAAAAAATAGAATGAGACTTCGATTTGAGGAATATCGATCGCTGAGTGCATCGCAACCCTTATCGAGAATATGGATCAAAAAAGTTCTTAACGTTTATTTAATCTGTACCGACATGAGTCATTTGTAAAGGGTACGACTACGTTGTTGTAACTTTGGACAGAATTCGCGCGAAGGTTCTTCTGCATTCTTTAGTATGAATCATGTATGAAACTAGGCGATCATGCTGTCGTCGACGAACGGATCGACACACCGCGATGACCGTGTCACGATGACGGACGAATAATAGAAAACAGTGGAGGAGAAGAAAAAAAAAAATTATAGATTTCGCGGACACAATGTCCGGGAAGGGAGCCGATGAATGAGACACGCGTTTTACGTAACCAACGGACTTTTATTGTGCCGCAGCGTGGGAAGAAAGCGACGCGAGCCGTGCACTTTGCGCGGCGTGCAAAACCGCATTTGAATGCGTTCCCCCCTGAAACTGCAAGTTCGCCGCCGTAGAATGAAACCGATGCGCGACAATACTGCAATTAGAACTGTAATTGTTCCCTCGCTTCGTTGCGAACCGTTCCCGAGTCGGCCGGGAACGTAATCCGTTGCGTTCGAAATTGCATGCTTATCTAAAAGTATCATTTTTCTGATCACGACCATAATTAGTTATACCGCGATAGAGCCTTTATTTCGTTGCAGATTAACACACGTTGGTCCTTGATGTATCTTTCAATGATACTCCGTATTTATCGCGATCACCATCCTTTTTCATCGGCATTATTTCTCGCTCCCTCCCAATGACAATTATTCACAACGAAGTATTATTGCGGAGCATTTTCCGCAACTGTTTCAATTAGTTAAAGCGAGTAGGAAGTACAAGTAGATTACAACCCGGAGGATCATCGAATTTTATATGTAATTTATTCGCCAGGTGATAACGCATCGTGTAATTCAACCTTGAAACCGGTTGCGTAAATGCGTGTCGAATCTACGGACCGTAACAGGGTTACGCACTCGAAATACGCTCGCATACTTCGGACCCGCTGTTTAATGGCCGGCCCCGGTTATCGCGATAGTTACTCCGTGGCAATTTTCCAACCCCACTTCGTTGCTGAGCGTTCGATCGTATTTTCTCGGATAGAGAGAGGACCTTCGAGCACGGCCTTGAAGAGGCCTC
Organism: Ceratina calcarata; assembly: GCF_001652005.2. Classification (NCBI taxonomy): domain Eukaryota; kingdom Metazoa; phylum Arthropoda; class Insecta; order Hymenoptera; family Apidae; genus Ceratina; species Ceratina calcarata. The sequence goes on along the minus strand of NW_017175971.1, from coordinate 563,388 downwards.
GAAGCTACCCTGCACCGAGAGCTCGAACACGCGTTACCAGGAAACGAATTTCCAAGGAAACGATATTACTTGGCCTGCGGGGGAGGACAAATGCGAGCCCTCGGTCTGATTGGAATTAAATAACACGAATCAAAGGTGGCGCGATCGCGGATGGAAAGGCACGCTATACTCGAATCCATCAGCCCTTAGAATCCCATTTCTAGAGGCTTGACCAACGTGGTCGCTTCTCGTTGTCCCCTCGAAATCGATGCAGGTTGAAAATACACCGGTACGAACATCGAAGCAAGATTACGAAACGCAGCAACTTAATCTTCAACCAAAATCCTTTTACTCGTACATTTTTTAAAGAAACCAGTAAGTATTTGGCGACTGAATCGATCTCCTTGTCATTTTTTAATCATATAACTGATCTGGAAGCTAGGAAATTTTCCAACCCTAATAAAGTGCCGCTCGCCATTTTGCTTCTTCTACTTCCATGAGACCGTTCATCCCCGTGATCCCTCCACCCCTTGTTCAGGATAGAAAAGCGTCTGCGTATCCATTTCGTCCCTTCCCTTTTGGCCCTTTAATGGCTCGCCGCATCAAGCTTGGTTGACGTTGTTCCGCGCGAGAGGAGAGACCAGCCCAAAAGGGAGGAAGAGAGGGTTGATCGTTCGAACGGGACAGGGAGACGCGCAGGCGCTACGAAGGGTGGGTCCACTATGGATTTTCGAGGGTAGAGACGCTCTACCTAGTGGAGTTCCGGGGTGGCAGACAGCATACGCCAGCAATGGAAGGTTCGACCGCTCGAGGGATGCTAGTCCGCTTCCTGGGACGGTGATATACACGGCTGGTCTGCGATATAGGGGTGAAAGGTGGTGTCTAGGAATGCCTGGCATCGACCTTGAACCGAGTCACAAGTCTCGTTGGGTTCCTTTTAGGGGATTCGAGCCCAATTTTTTTTACGAGTCTAACGTGAATTCTAACGAAATTCTTTTATTAAGAAAAATGAACAATTCTCATAGTTATGCTTCGCTCGTACATATAGTTTCTCTCAAAATCTAGTTAATACTAGCTCTGATTTTATCGAGTGAGATCTCGTGGAACGATAGTGGGTATCAGTCACGTGGCCGAGTAATAATGACTCGCCGTATCGCAGATAACGATTCGAACGGCAGTTCATAATAATTGCGTTTTAATGGAAAAGTGCAAATTTCCATCCACATTCGCCGGAAACATTTTTTTCCTATAATTGCAAGGTTCCAAAGTTGGAGTACAACTTTGCAACCTTGACTTATGCAAGTGTCACCCTTGCTTGTTAGAAAAAATTCACAGCTTTCTAACTGTTAAGAGTTATTTCTTAATCATAGCATTTGTGAGAGGTAGCTATATAATTTTATCGATTCCACATTGTAAATTTCCTGGAGCTCGCGTAGAATTTATTTTCTAGATCGAAGGAAATTTCAACGAGAACACAGAAAGTCGGCAGTCCTGCCACGCAACGAATTCGCCGGGCACTCGGAAACGAGCGGAAGTGCATTCGCTTGTCAACGTGGTATTTTGAAAGCGGTGAGCAGAAAGAGCAACTTTCGACATCCTGTGACGAATAATCGGCCATATGTTGTTGGCCGGCGTGACGCCAGAATTCGTGGTCTTTGTCAATGAGAGTGTCTCCCACAAAAAGAGTACAATTGCAGCTGTTAAAGGACGTCAGCTTGTTTCAATTTCGACTTTTGTCCATTGATATCTACGACTCTCTTCTCTTTTTTTTCAAATTTTATTTTTTTATTAGATTATTAGATTAGCTTCGGCATATAATTTCCAGTTCTTAATCATAGCTTCCACCGGTAATTTACGTCTTCGAAATACTTCACATAATTTCTTAACGAGCCTAACATTGAACGCTGCACCTTCCAGCCATAAAATCCTAGATTCATTCATCAGGAAATTCACAGTTTCACGGATTTGGAAAATCTCTCGATGGTAACGGGAGCAGAAAGAATCGTTGCCACGGGCCGCGTTAAATCGCGTTAACAAACGATCCAGTCACCGTCGGTTAACATTACACGCGGCGCGAGCCGGCGTTCAACCAGAGCGTCGCGAACCGTTTCCTTCATCATCGCCGTCGCGAATTAACTACCGCGATCGTTCCTGGATTAATTACGGCCCGGACCCGCTATCGGTCGAAACGCGCTCGAACGATCCCTCGCCCGCCTTTTTCTCTCGCGCTCGCGCACGCGATTTACTGGGCGCCGCGGGCGAGACACTCTGCTGGGGTCCTCGCATCGCCAGCTTTTTGCCACGACGGATCCAGACGCTGTTTTGCAACCATTTGGATCATTCGTTCGCGATACACCGTGTCCGTGATATTTTAAGTTGAAATTGATAGATTAAAAGAAAAAGCAGTTTCTACAATTCCGATGGAAATACCAGAGAAAGTATGTTGTTTAATAATGAAGTCCGTTAGGAGTGAATAACAGGTGTTCTACATTTAGAATTGAAATACTCTGATTATGAGAGGAAACTTATGTAAAAGAGAGTATGAGGAAAATCAGCTCTGTTTCACTATTTTAGTGTAACAGACGCGATTCGCGGGCTATGTAGAGCGCGTAACTGGCGTGACAAACGGAATTATTATGCGAGGACGAACACCTCGCGCCGGGATTCACCAGGACGTACCGGAACTAATTGAGTGTACGAGCTGAGACAGTTTTTCGAGCAGTCGAGGGGGATTTTATTCCGTCTCAGGCCGCGAGAACGGGGCTCCGTGAAATTACGTTTCGCGGAATCGCATTAACTGTTATTCTTGCGAATATTTAATGCTGGACTTCAGGATAAAAACAAAAAATGATGAAATATTTCACTCCTGTTTACATGCATACTCGCGAATTTACATGCATTCTTAAATTCCATTTGCGACATCTTAACAGAAGAATTGTTAAGGTTCTGTTATAAATTTTGTCAATTCCCAAAAAGCTGCCGAGCGTCGTTCCGGCATCCGGTCAGATCGGCTCGCGATTCCGTTTAGAAATCTCCACGCATCGAAATCTCCGTCCCACGCAGCGCAGCAGAGGCAGGCAGGCAGGCAGCCGCGAGATCGCCGAGCGATCAGTCGGACATCGACATTATCTCCACTCCGTTCGCGTGATCGTGCACGAGAGAGTCCGAGTAGAAGGCTGAGGAGGCGAATTTCGAATTCACCTGAGAATTTATTGCGGCGCGGCTCCGGGCAGCAGCAGCGAGCGGCTCCGGGCCTCGTCGAGTTGTCCCGTTGAACCAACAGAGAGCGAGAGGACGCGGGTCCCCTTTCTCTCCCGGCCCTCTCTCATCTCGGAGACTTTTGCACCCGTTGCGTTTTCGGCAGCCGGGAGATTTGTGGTCCCCGGTATTCGACGATTTAGATGTTCATTTAATTTAGTCGTCGTCCGTCGTGCTCCTCGCAGTCCGACGCGGACCCCGTGCTTCATTAATAGTCGAACCCCGGACAAATAAAGGAACTTTGATTTATGCGCTCTGCCTGCCGCGCGTACGCTACGAGAACGCGCCTCTTCCACTTCCACTTTCACTAGTTCCACCACTGCCCCCAGTCCCGCCGGTTTAATTAAATTGTTTATAGTCATTCTCGCGGTGTCTGATTTTCTGGAATTAAGGCTACATGACCCAAAGGTTCGTCCCGAGCGAGCCTCGAGTTAAGAAGTCGCTCGACATAGATGAGTTGAAATTCAGAAAAACGGCGAGCGTGTAGCCTGACGGCGAATGCTCATTTATTAGCACCCTGAATGAAACGCGCATTGCGAACGGAGGGTGAAGGGTTGCGGTGGTGTTGGTGGTACGTGGCAGCCGCGTGGATATGCTTCGATAGGGATCGCCGAGAGGGAATATAACGTCGCTGGTAGAACCGTAAACAAAGCCTGAAGGCGTGGGACGAATGAAAAGCCTCACGGATCTTCGTTAATTGTAAGGATTGAACGGCTTGATCCCCTCGCCGTGATATCTTCGATTTTCTGCAATAACCGACTGTCCACCCGACACATAAATTCGCAATCGTTTCGCGGAATACCGTCCCCCTTCGTTCCTCTCAAATCCTAAGAATAACCGTCACGGGACGAGTCAGAAAAATAAATTGTTTTCTTTAAAGCGAGTAGTGACAAGGCGTGGCTATCTAAAGATAATTTTAATTCATACTCCGATAATAAAACGGGTAATTGCGTTTAACTGAATTTAAATGTTCAGTAAAACGCTGATGATGAAGAATATCTAAATTTTGTTGTTGGTAATTGGCCTGAGAGTCGAAAGTTCGGGGAGCATATACGCACGAACTTCCGGCGCCCTTAATTGTGGCCAAAGGCTTATTAGGCGGTGGCAGTGACTGCGTATGCGACCATGCAAATGCGTCCGTTTTAATATGTATATTTTCTATATGGTTAGCATGCATATTGATGTGCGCACAATGGCGCATACGTGGTAACTACTAATGAGATGCGAGGGGTTCCACAAAAGCTGGCTAAAACGAAATACGTGTTTGATAGTTGCCAGATGCTAATTATCGTACGTACGTTATCTAACGTCCAGTAAACTCGTGACTATCGATATCGAACAAATCATTTCATTAGTCAATTTAAAAATGAATTTCACAAACGATAGCGTGGCATCGTGTTCAGCGTCGAATTGCCAATTAATTGCTACACGAGGATAATTAGTCATCGAGGCCGATCGTGTTTTATTGGCGATGAGAATTAGCGCAGAGCCACTTGGAGAAAAATGTCTCTTGTTAACTGACTTGATAGATATTAGGTACATGTGGAATTTCAAATTGCAATTGAAAATGTTGAGATCACCAAGTAACGAGCTTCTGATCATCTTCCAAACGATTTCTCCTTATCACTCCATCATTTTCAAAATGGTTCAATTAACAAAATTATAGTTACTCAAACTCGGTAATGTCCAAGTATGTACGTGACGCCATTTACGCTTTGCGAATGATAAACTGTTGCTAATTAATCCATCAACCATCCTGCATACCGAGATACATACGTAGTTCGGTGTACCCGTCCGCTTAACCGGTAGCCCATTCTCAATGACTTAACTACTTCTCCGTCTCATCAGAATCCAAATCATTACCACGAGGATTGGCTATTTCAGACTCGGTTATCTATTAATCATAGCCTACGTTCGCGTTAACTCCTGACCTCCTAATAGCGTCTGCATAAGGATAATTGTCAAACATGATACCACGAGATTGAATTACTCTCCTCTCCCTTTCGGTATCCCTATTGCCTATGAATCTTGCTAAGCACCGATTTCCTCTCACAAACCATCCCCTTTATATCTTCGACCACAGATCCTCAGCGTCCGTTATTATCGCGTTCGATCAATTTCATGCCAGAATATATCATACCTCTACTATTTTCTTTAACATTATTTGATGTACAACTTTCATCATCCACTTTTACACTGCTCAATTAATTTCATTGAAACATATTTGTTGCGTTGTACAATTAAAATGTAATTCCTTCCGTCAGACCTCTAATAAGATTTGTCTACATCAGGACCACTCTCCTCCGGCTAAGTTCTATTCCGTCCCTTATCCCGATAATCATAGTGCTTGTATAGCGGGACACAGAGGCGAAAAACTGTGTCGTGGCGCGATGGTGTCGGTGCTCACGTGATGGAGTAAGAAATCGCGAGACCGCGTGATTTAGGAAGGAGAGTCGTTAATCAAGCGGCCGAGTTAGAAGTCAACAGGTGCGAGAACGAAGCGGCCCGCTGGCTGGCTGGCTGGCTGGCTGACTGGGTGCTCTAGCATGGGACACGCATGCCAAGCGTGTGTCACGGACCTCTGTGTTGTCTCCGTGTGCATGCGTCCCGTACACGGGATTAGGAAACTGGGATGAGCTTTACCTTCCGATCGAAACCGAGAAATTCGGGCAATTGTTCGAAGAAAAGAGATGAGATAATCTAAATTTCTTATCTTAAGAATTGCATCAAATATCCTGACGAAAATTACGACTGTTTCTATGTTATTAAAATTAATTATCCACTGACGATTTTAACGTCTTTGTAAAGGTGTCTTCTAATTACACTTTAACTCATGTGTGAACCTCGTTTAGCGACAGGGGATTCGCCTAATCGATAAGCATCGACAGGTGGAATAAATTCGGTCAAACGCGATAGGTAGGATTAAACCCTTATGATGACGTAAATTACGGTCGATGTAACTGATAACGAAATTTATTGTCTTGTCGATTGATCGGTCGATTAACCGATTCCTCCGTGGAAACCGGTCCGATTCCGCCAACGAGGCAATCTTCGATTCTTCTTCTTGTTTCATACAAGTAGCAATTTTCTTCGAGCAATTATCAGTTTAGAGCCGGATATCAGCCACTTAATAAACCATGAAAAATGCATGACTAGCGTTTGATGTTTAGATTAGATCAATTGATCTATCTTGCTTTTACGAGATTACAGCGATTAAGCGAAAGATTTATGAATCCATTGAATTAATTTAAACCTCAGCGTTTGTTTCTTGTTAAAATTACGATCGACATTAAATGACGACATGCTACAATGAGACACACTTCAGTTGAACTAGATTTAACACTTTCAAACATCGTGGCAGCCAGCAACTTCGAGATTCAAGAAGTGACGCAGAGGAGTCTGACAGACGAGCGAACGATCGAGTTCTCCTCTAAACATTTTGAAACAGCGCGTCTTTAATCATTCCGTCCAGGCTCGGCGATCGGGGCAAAAGCGAAAAAGGGCCGCGAACAGAGTCGACGGGCCGTGCTACCGAATTGTACCTGTGACAGGGTACAAGGAACTCCGAGCTCTTCTGAGGAGAGCAAAACGAGAATCAGGGATGGCCGATGTGGGAGGAGGGGGGGAAGGTGAAAACAGGCTGGGTAAACGCATTTGTCGGCTGTTGGCCCGGTTCTCGTCGCTCTCCGGCCAGCGGGAAAGATTAGTGGTCCTAATTCCCGTGCTCGTTCGTTGCACAGGAAATCCTCACGGTGGAAAGACACGTCTCTGACCTCTCCCGCTTTCAAGACGAACAGCCGAACGCGAGCAAAGGCGAAGAGAGGAGAGGAGCACACGAACGAGTTATCTGTTCCGTTTCTTCGGGGCCGGGTTGTAGCCAGGGGAGTGTAGGTTACGAGTGTCCGAAAGCGGAGGCAACGCTCGTGCTGGCTACCGTAAATGTAAATATCCTACGCTCTCCGCATTAACATACGTCCCCGCGGGCTCATTAAGGATGAAATTAATTATCCGATGGAATCGTTTCTCGTGTTCCAACCGATCTAAAGTCGCGACACGGAAAAACTGCACTCGGGATAACACGATTTCAATAAATAAAATGAATTTTTACGTATGAACGATGCGCGTCCGCTTGGCACTTTGAAATATCTCAGTTGATGCGAATAAAGAAAAACTGTATAAAATCGGAAGGGAAAGGAGGAAGATGTTCGAACGAACTCGAAGAGGATCCGAAACCAGAATTCAGGAATCTGGGAAAGGATAAGCGGTCGGTGGCGTGTTCGCGCTTTAAAGGTGGCGCCAATCGATGAATTATCGCGCGTGGAACGCGCGCGTAAAGCAATCAGGGGCCCCGCGAAGAAATCACCGGGAGAGACTTAGAGCAGCAATTATCCTAATGGATGCAAAGTCACACCCTGCTGTCTGCACCGGGCATGGTAATGAGTTGATATCACCGCATACCAGGACCTTGTATCCTTCCGAACCCTGTCCAAGCCAGTGGAGCACCGGCGTCCGATCCGCTCTTTCTCTCCCTTTCTCGTACCCTTTTTCTCCCCACCTATCTCACGGCGCATCTTCCTCTTCCTCGCCCTTCCACATCGAGCTCACTCGCCAACGCGCAGAATTCACTCAGCCTCGAAAATCACGTTCACACTTGAGCCCCCGCGACCGTGTTCACCAGATATCCCCGCGCACACCAACTAACACCGGGAGATAACGGCTAACAGAAGAGAACCAGACCGATTGCCGATCGCGATTCAACCCTTTCAATGGGAAACCATTCCCAGAATCAGGCATGAGAGTTTTGCGATAGCCTCGAATCGACTTTAGAATTTAAGATGAAATTAATCGACACAGTTTCTCAATATGAAGTAGAATCATCGATGCCGCGAGGATCATTTTAAATAGTCGTTGATTCGGTTTCGTGCGAATCGAGACGAATCCAGGAGCACGGGACAGCTTAATTACGAGGAGCGAACATAAACGGGTTAAGGAACTCGTCCCGAGCTCGGTAAAGCGCTTGAAATGGCTTCGCACTTGTCACTGACCACGGGTTATTTTCTCTCTTCTTAGAAGGTGTTCGCAGGGTGACAGAGATACCGAGAGGCATGACCTTTCTACCTGCTGCTACACACCTTCGCTGCCGCGGTTACCCACGCGATTGCTCGCTCACGATTCGTTGAAATCTCCAGAGCGAGTTGTTTATTCAACCCCCTCCCGCGACCGAAACATTTCTCTACCTTCATTCTCCATGCTGCTACGTTTCTTTCTATTGCACTCCGATCACAATTTGAGATTTCCGTATTCTAAATTTAAAACGTTTACCGATACGGACCTGAACCACGAAGAGTACAACGCGCACTGTCTCAGTAACAGTCACTATCATCTCTCGCAAAACTCGCTGTTTCTTGGAAAAAGACTCGAGGGAACTCGAGAAACTCGTGGCAAACCTTGGCGATGACACGAGTGAACTGCGCCCGGGCGGTGGTTGCAAAGAGCTTTTGTACTCCGGCAAGTGCATTGATTGAAATGCAAACCAGATAAAGGGTGCAACCTAATCTCCGTTCAGAGGAAAACTACTCCACCGCCGGGACTTTCTAACGCTGTGGTAATAGTAATCCCTCCCACAGGATTCGGGTGTCGTTTTCCGTTCACTAAAGAGGACAACTCCTCGCATTAGCTGGACTCTCACTTGACGCACACCGAACACATCTTAAAGGGAGAATGCACATATGATGCTCTGGTTTATAAGAAAAAGTTCATTGAAAATTATAGCTGTTCATGCTTGTGATTGGAATCCTAATTAATAGCTTGAATTTATAAACAAAAAATACACTTGTACCGGAAGTATTTTTGGAATAAACATGCCACATAAATGCGAAATCTAATTCCTCTTACTTACTGCAATTTATGTGTATTTTTATGAAATGCATGATTTGCATAAATTTGCATGGCGCCTATACATTTAAAATATTTAACACTTTGTTGTTTCATCCCCTATTTCGGTACCGGAAGTCTGAGAAATGTCCGAATCTACTTATTCGAATGTCGGTTGCTAATCCCACAGCGTTGCACAAGGCTGCCGCAGCAAAGAATGTAAAACCATTAAGAAATCCCGTAGGGCTTAGCCTCTGTACGAAGCCAGATGATTCGCATCAGGACATTTGCACGATTTCGAAGCCGGGTCGGCGGTGGGCCGGGTTGGATAAAGCTAGGCGAGATCGGGGGCAAAGTGAGCAAAGAGTAGGCTGATTAAAATCCGCGCAACGAAATAATTGAAATACGTGGCGAATGATAGGCGCGTGGGAAGGTCGCGGGGGTTGGGAAGCCGACATTTCTCGGTCTTCCGTGGTGGTTGCCAGCGCGGCATTAAGCCAAAGCCGCGCGTCGTCGTCCCGGAATCCGCGTATCCGCGGGACAAATTCAGGATACGATCGGCCGATGACGACGTCGACGACGTGGGCGATGTGCCGCGACAGTGTGCGGAAACCGGTAAAACTATTGGATTATTCGAGGCGTACGAGTGGAAGAGCTGCGGTTAGCAGGCATCAGACTGAGTTTGTTGGATTCGGGATCAAAGTAATCTCGTTTGCCACCCCCCGATCAGCCTATCCCCATTGACCAGGGCTGGGCAAACCACGCCCTATCATTGTCTGGTACCGTTCTGCCTCGAGTCCTTTTCGAAAAACTAGAAAAAATCGTTCGAAAGTGGCGTCTTTCGTTTCTCGAGTCCGTCCCACGTTCAAACGGTTCACGGAGTCAATAGACAAACGCGAATCGAGGCTCCCGACACGATTTTCTCAGCGAAGAAACAACGATTATTGTTGTTTTCTAAGACCGTTCCGTGGTCAAAAATTGGCCCCTTCTGTCGGAATACTCTGACGAAAGTTTTGGCCGAAACAGCCGAAACGGGTCAGATGCATAGGCTTCCCTTTGAGCGAATATTTGAACGGATATTTGCGGGATTGTGGACACCCCTGGTGCCAGCTGAGGCGTGTGATCTGGTTAGTTGACTCTAGGGTGGGTTTTGCCCTCGGTAGGCCACAATCCGCTCGTTTTTCGACGCCGGATTAGCCTCAAAAGACGACACCGTCGTCAGACAGATTAGATACCGAGATTACCGATTCAAACAGCATCGGATGACGGATTAAATCGGATCACAAACTCGATACTGATCATACTTGACGAGGAAGACCGTTGAAAATCAGCCGGGTCAGGTGGCTCGCGATCATCGACCAACTAATGACAGAACCAACGTGAGTCTTCACTTCTCTCGATTTCACCGTACGAAATTTGCCCAAAGGATGTGCCAACTAGCCTCAAGAACGTCAACAGCATGCTCTACACTTTACCATTAAAAACCACAATCATTGAAGAAGATACAACGCGACGAAGCCGAGGAAGAATGGTGCTTCCCCTTCAAGAACCTATCACCGAAGCTAGCCGTTGTCTTTTGACTTTTTCACGGGATAAAATCCATAAACCATACGTTACTAGGATTTTATACATTTTAACAATGAATATCCAGACTAAACCAACAGTGAATTCTGAAGATCCGTCGAATTCTATTGTGGGTGTCTATTTATCTTGAACGTTGACACGAACGCGAGGCACGATCAGTCAATCCGGTTACTCACGAGCTTCCCCACTTCTTCAAGCTAGATCCACTGAATTTTCAAGGATACGAAACGGAAAAAAGGTCTACCCGGAAAGGATAAAGTAAATTCTATGAAAACAAGACGAGGATCCTTTTTGCTTTCGTCCCATTTCAGAGGATGCGAATTGTTCGTGATTGACTCGTCGACAGACTTGCACCGACTTCCCTGTCCCGTCGGTATGAGACTCCGTTGAGTTTTTCGCTCGTTAATTCGACCTGGTCACCGTTAAACTCGGTGCCGGCAATAAAAACCGGGCGACGAGGAAGATCATCTCGTCCGGCGGGCAGCAGCACGGGTTCGTGACGGTTCCAGGGCGGTGGCTTCGCGTGGTCCATTCTGTCCGGACGAGGCACGCACGATGACGTGATCACGTGACCGTTAAAAACCTGACCTAACCGACATCCCCGGCTGCCGGCACGCCATTATCCGTGCGCGTCCATCGCTACTGAATGAGCTCCGATGTCCGGGCGCATAAGCTTCGCTATATCGTCGGCTCTCGTAAATCCATCCGCCGAAAGGACATGCGATCCAGAGTTGTGTACCACCGTTGCTCCTGTTCTCCCTATCAGCGGAGCTCGGTTTCGTGGTTCAAGGTCTCCCGCACGCGTGTCCTTGCGTGATGCACTCAAACGTTTACGCTGTGATTGTCCTTCGGATTGGAGTTCAAGCTTCAGATTCATCGATGAGATTTATTCTTCCATTATAAGAAGTTCAATCTCAAGTTCGAACGTTTCTATAGCAGGATTAAAGATGAAACGTTTGCTTCTGAGATGGTTCGAGCGATCCTACGTTGCATCAAAGATGACGAGGAGCAGATTCAGGAAGTAGGATGATCGGAATTGGGCTCGGATCAGCCGGCGTTCACCCGGTTCGATGGAATGACAACGCGAGTGCCGCGGCGGCGATTACCGCCGGCACGCAACTACCGAATGAACTAATATCCAAGTGTCGACCTAATATCGAAGCTCGGCGTAAAGGCATCGGGAAGACACGCAACGTCTCTCGTCACGTAGGCCCCCGGTTGTATCCCCTTTTTCTCCAGATCCGAACGGTGCGGTGGTTGCATGTGCGCGTCGTGCCTACCTTCCAAGACGTGCCGTGGATATCCGGTGGTTGATCGATACGTCAGGAACGCAGCGATTACTCCTCCACGGGATTACTTTACCCGGTATCGTGTTGCCAATCTGTGTATCGGAGAAAGAGAGAGAGAGAGAGAGAGAGAGGGAGAGAGACAAGCCTCGTGAAATTGTGAGCAACTTAGAAGAACTTTGACCAAATTCCTCGTTTGCGTACTGGAGCAAGTAATAGTGACGATTCCAATAATAGGCCAGAAAAGATTTTCAGGCTACACTTCTCTGATTCATTGTTCTTCCCGTTCTTACAATAATTATCAAAAGCGAAGCGTTTTTATGTTGACAAAGATTCAGAACGTAACTGTCTTCAAGTCACAGATCTTGGGATTCGTTAAAAATGTTTTCTTTCATGAAAGATTCTCACTGTGAAGACAATCCGGGCCCAAGGAGACAGATCAACGAGGCAGATGGTGCTACCCGGTGCACAGGGCCTCGAATCGATTTCGATCTCTCGCTCTCGATCCCATAAATATCTGCCGGAGCCGGTCAGCCGGGTAATTACGTATCGAACCGTACAGGGGGCGGAGAAACAAGGTGTTTCTCTATAAGCTTCGATATATTGTGCCTATACGTAGTCGCGGCACGCTTGACCCCTTTGACACACGGATGATATAATAATAATTGTTGCGCGTCGATGGTCGCTATCACTATACGCAGGGCTCGGAACATTCGTGCGCTCCGGCATCATTGGCGGAATCCTTGCTCGACCCAGTATGCGTTGTTGAGACTGGGACCGGGCCTGAGACCTCCGTTTAATTTCCTCGGTTCGTTTCATGCTTCTCCCGCGCGGGCGTTTTCGTTCCGCCGCTATTTAATTAATATCGCTTTCAAGAACCTTGCCAGGACTTTACTCGATATCAGCTGTAAAGCTGACTATACTTAATATACCCCTTGTAGTTGCTAGCAGATCCGAAGTACAGAGAGGCGTACAGAAATTGTTTGCTGTCGATTTCACACGATTTTATTTTCTTAAACGAATGAGAACTGGCTTTGAAGCTCGGCAATGCTCGCAGACCCTTTCGCGAAACGAGGTTTCGGTGGAACGGCAGATAACAGACGAAACTGCATACCGAATTAGTAGGATGGAATATCTACCGAAGAAGAGGGCATTACCTATCGTGGATTGAGTACAAACAAAGAGCGAGGGGGGAAGGTGAGCAGCGATGTATAGTAAAACGATCGTCGCTCTCGACTTGAAATACGTAGCCATTAACGGCCATAACCATTACCGATTCGACTGAATTGTGAGGTTAGTATGGGGCTAATCTGCTACGTGCTTTACTTACCTGTCAAGAAATTAGCATATTATCTGAATACCGGGCTCCCTTGCCTCCGATTCCTTGGGAGCTCGAAACGGTTCCTCCCCCTTTCGCCTTACGAGCTCCATTTTTCGCTCTTTTTAAGCCCGACGATTCCGAAGCAACGAAAAATTGTTCATTTCTGACCGTAAAAGAAACGTTTCTACAAAATTTTCTTCAAAATATTATGTAATGCAGTTTTCTGTGTATCAATATTTCGTAAATCTTCTATTTGTATCGTTTTACTACGACGTATTGTAATTCAATAATGGAACACTGACTAACAATGTATGAGCAACGAAAAATCAATTCAAAAGTCGATAAGTAATTTAATTAAAATTGATGGAAAAAAATTCGAAAGAGAAGTCATTTAAACACGGGTAATGTAATATAGCATTTCGTTAACGGGTGCGAAATTTTAGTTAGGGAGCGTTCTGGACAAATTGATAGACCGAATCCGTGGCTTTTAAAACGTCGACGTAAAATCCCCCGAATCAATAATCCAGATTCGTCTCGGATCATTTTCTGTTTTTAATTATACCTGGGTTAGTCCGGGGTTAACCCCATTAAGTCCGCGATCCTGCCCCCAACAACAAAGCTATCGCGATTTTTATTTCGTCTGTGTTCCAACCAAAGATCCCATTATGCTCGTTTGCGTTAAACATTTTCGTGCGTGCCGCCAGAACAGCACAGGAAGCTGCACCCCCTGCCACCTAACCGGTCTCCTCTCCCTCACCGTCGCGCTCTTTTTTCGATCGTAGACCCACGTACGATCAATTATTCCCGCGCAAATATAGAGCTCCGTGCACGTGTTCGCCCGCCAGTCGATGGAGCAATTAGTACCACCTAATCGAATTTTTTTTCATCAACGTACTTTTTATTAATCGCTTCGAAGCCTGACTACGATACACGTAACTGCGCTTGCTAACACTCAGGCAAATTCGCAATACTCTAAATTCTGTTATTAATAACAGAGCTGAAGTTGGAATTTCTCAAATTCATCTTGAAGCAGACTGTGTCAAAGGGACAGTCCTACTTTACACCAACAATGATCTAACAGCTTCATAATAGGTTCCACCGGTCGCATTTACTGGTCGAAATGACCGGTCAGAACAGAGAAGTTACGTACAACCCGAAGAACGAGAGGTAATCGGGTAAACGAGCCGCGGTTAGTTTTACGACGTGGACTAAATGGCAAGAAAGTTTCATTTCTTACGGGGCATGGTTTCCCCTTGTTTACCTTTCAGACATCGACGATTCGATTCGAGATCGAATCCGACTTCTTCGGTTGCGAGGGACTCGACCGATTTCGCGGTGTTCGCGGAAACAGTACAACACTTTTACACCCAATTGTTTTTTCTTTCGTTCACCCGTTCGTGTACCAATTTCTTGCTTCGTTAAACGATCTTTGCTCGCTGGAATTGATTTCCGGATAGAGAGGAAGCCATTGGCTGTTTTTCCAACTAGACCCGCCACGCAGCGATGTTATTCCCATTTTCACACGCTTCACTCGTCTGATTTGTACAGAGAACTGAATCACAAGAATCGTACGAAAACATCTCAACTCTTTACTAATTAAAAAATGATTAAATCGTAGATTCAAATCAAATAAAACGTCTCAACAAACAGAGATACTTGTAATTGTTTGCTAAAACAAAGAAGTTAAACGAAGACGGGAGAAGAGAGGAGGAGGTAAGAGTCGAGGGAAGCTGTAGCAATCAGCGGCACGCGTAATGCGTATCATTGGCCGATCCTCGTAAACACGGGGGCAAAAAACAATTATTAAGGGAAGATTGAAGAGAACGGCAGTCAAGAGGGTGCAGAGGCCAGATCCTTCGAGGCGAGTCAGCATCCTTAGCGCGAGTCCCACGGTTGTATCGTGCCACGAATGCTGGTTGACCATTCGCCGCGATTTACCGATCCAACCTTCGAGATTTCCGAGATCGAGCGGTAACCGTGAATCGCGGGGATCGTCGACGAACGACGTGCTAATGACGCATTCCTTGACATTTAACCTTTCCTGCTCTTTGTTCTACGGTTAACTCGGACACTGCGATGTGAATGACGAAGAATCCTGTTAAACGGATTCTATTCGCCGTCATCCATTTCCCGAAAGAACGATATTCTAGTTCTAAAACGCAATGATTGATTTCAAAATTGAAATAATCGACGAATGGGAATTTTGGAACCTTCGTTTAAACAGAAAGATATGAATCCATTATTTTTTCCTCTATTCCGTAGCTACGAGCCGGGGAGCTTAGCGGATATTAAAAACCAGCGACAAGGCAAAATCCGTAGGTACGACTTCTACGCGTAATCGGCGGAAAGAACGGAAAAAAGTAACTGGCGTCAATTGGAACAGGATAGAAGGGGTCGCTCGTAAACATGGAAAAAGACGCGAGTGTCGGTGGGGCTGCATATTTATAAAATGCAAATTCTAATTGCGGTAACAGCAACGCGAAATTAATGATTGCATTTAAAACGCTTTATCAGCGGCTGGCACATTTTAACTCACGTAATAAGCAGTCCACAAGCTCCGTCGCGTGTGTGCCTGCTTCCACTCGGTGTGTTCGGTCGAACGAAAAGCGCGTGATGGCATAAATTTTTATTCGAAAAGATCGACCCTCCCCGACCCTACCCAACCATTTTCCCTCATGTTTAAAAGAATAATGAAACCGAGGAAAAAATGACAAACGCATAAGGCGACGCACAACTTTTTATAATTCTCTATTATCAAAGCGGAGATACAGAAATTGATGAAACTATTTTTCATAGAGCACATTTTCCGTCCCGCGGACAGATGACGCACAACGGAGCCGCCGTTAAGGATGTATTGGCTATACAGTCAATCCGAAAAGTTTATGTACCTTAGAAAAACGCATTTGCTATAATTAAAAAGAAATCAGACGTCGGAAGAATAATGCTAATAATAAATAGCTACGTGCTAAAAAGTATAGAAGGAAATATCCAATTAAGTATTGACGCTAACGAAAATTCTTTTTTGTCAAAATATCGAAAATTTTTAATAAAAAATAGTGCACTTTTCNCTTCTGGGACTGAATGTATAGCCAATACATCCTTAAAAGCAAAGCTAACAGGAACGAGCGAACGTATGCCATGCCTAGCGTGATCTTTCGGGAAAAAATGGATAAGTTTTCGTGCCGTCGACCCACGATTCCGATTCTCCGCCTATTGGGCGGTACTTGCGTTTTCGCAAACGCGTTTGCACAAGTCTGCAAACAATTGCTCGTGCACGCGGTACTGCACGTTTGCCTCTACGCCATGTCCTACCCAATGAGACTTCTGTCAACTGAGCTTCCCTCGAACCGTGTTTCCTCCGCACACGAGGATAGACAAATCCTCGAGTTAATAATGTCGCACGAATACAATTTAGTAAATTAGCGGCAGTTTATCAACTCCGGTTCGCGGACCACGAATATTAACATTTTTTACGATCTCCCCGGACGGAATTTGGGGACAGTTCGGAGGTAGATGTATACGTCTCTTGAAATATCGTTTAGTATTAATCTGCCAATTTATTTCGTCGGGACATTTTAACGCGAAACTGAAAACACGCAGGTGCCTTGTTACTTCTCGTGGAACGACGCAGCCTAATTACTCCAGGGACCCCTTCGTTAAACAGTGATAAACATCTCGACGATTAATAAGGAATACTGTTTTCTTGGTTGCCGGTACATCGACGTTCCCGCGGCTGATTCCGTCCGAAAACGACAAAAATGTAGTGGAAGACGCGACGTAAAACGGAACAGAGACAGACTACTGTCGAAAAAACCGGTAGCCCGACGTTAATTGCGACCCTTGCCTCTCATAAATTAATTTTCCATTCGTTACCTGTCGTTACCGTACGCGTAAGACCTCGTTCATTAATAAAACGTGCATAAATAATTTTTGAAAACCTATGTTGATGACAATGTACCATACGTTAACAACACTTTAATAAAAACAGATTCGTTTTATCAATTTCCGACTGCCTACTCCAACCTTTGCGTACTCAATTTCATTAAGTATTATTTAAGAAATCGTTCTCAGGATTCAAAGCTTCTCGCGTGGATTCTTTGGATTCTCAAGATATTAAATATCTTTCAGAGTAACGAGGTATTCTAGGTATAAAAAGAGAACGTGTCTATCTTTTCTTCTGAACAAGAAAAAACCTTTTATGTAGGGTACCGCGTAGTGCAGCGCAGTGCTAGGGGCCCCAAGACGATATAATTTACAGCATGACCCTTGACAAGTGATTTGCAGACGTCCCTTAACGAGACTCGTGAACAGCCTTAATCGCATTCCACCGTTCATTTTCCTCCAGGCATACGAGAATCCATTTTTTTATTTATAATCTCTCACATCTCTGTTTATTTTCACAACACTTTAATTATTAGTTACGAACAAATATAAGTTTTCATCTGATGAAAATTACTATCAATCTTCGCACCGACCGAGTGAAGTGATATCACAATTAGTTTTCCCAATTAATCTCTGACGTGATTCATTCCAGCCATACTTGGCCGTAAAAAACGATGCGTTGTGATACGGTGGCATCATCATTCTCGTGGCCGGGGCGTTTCGCTAATTACCCAAACAATCAGCGAAATTCCGATGCGGCGCTAAACAGCCGGCGTTTGACAAATCGGTAACCGTCACGAAACGATTGTCCGCGAAAAATCCCTTCCACCCTTCGTCTCTTCAAATACTAAGGGAACGGTTTCTCGTTTAAAAAATTCTATCACGTGTCGCTAATGGCCGTCTGGGGCGAAAAACGAGGATGAATTTTTCGCGGACGAATTTCGGTGGCAAAAACGGGCGGCGCGTGTCGGCCAGGACCGGAAATAAATTCGCCAGTTTCATTTCCATATGCATTTTGCTCGGACTGTTTCGCGGTTGCGCCATAGTAGAAAAAGCAGACGAGTTTACGGTCGTTCAGGAAATTATGAAAATTTTCTACCGACGCGACGCGGCGAAACGAATTCCTCGCAATTATACCGAGTCGAGGCTCCGTCGGGCCAAGTAGTTTCGCGTGATGCTTCAAAATTAACAGAGACGATTTGATACGGCGAAATTTTAATAGCGGATAATATTAGCGGCTCCATTTCTTTCATCCTTTTTTTTTTCTCTTTCAACGAGAGATACTATCTGCGTTTAATAGGGGATTCGTATACAAGAAAATCAAACTGCGTGGCGGCGTAGTAAATATATTAATCTTGCGCGGTGTCGAGGAAAAGTGCAATACGTATGGGAACTCGTTTCTCCTCGCTGGACGGGTTCGCGTAAATTCTACGATTATCTCTATCTTAATTTGATATTTCAATTCCGTTTGAATTTATCTCGATCAACTGAAATATAATGTTATCTCCCGGTATAAATATTAATGCAGTTCTAGACTCGGTGGTAGATAAATCATCGAATACGTATGCGGAGATTGAAATTCTACGCAGCCAGACTTTGATGGATCGCAAATCAATCGTTTAAGTCATATACTGAAATTGATTAGCACTTACGCAGCGATGCGAAACTGTTATACACGGTAGGACGGTTTGGTAGAGCCTGCGACCACTCACCTGAAACAGAAAATACAAAATTAATGTAATAGCTGTTGGAACTGAATAGAAAATTAATCATTCATCTGAACATAATTTATTTTTTTAACACTAGCAGAGAAAATAAAGCATACAGCGAGAGGGACCGAATTACTACCATAATCTCGATCAAGTCGTCGCGATGTCTCGTATCTTTGGCAATGTAAATACGTACGTATAATGCCGATTCCATGAAAATTCGACGCCTATGCGTGTGTGCACGCGCGGCCTCTAAGGAAAGGCATGCAGCATGTGGCAGGTGGCCGCGCGATAGTTTGCATATTCATCGGTTTCTCGCTTATCGGTCCCATATTATCACAGCGTGCTTAATTGACTTCAGATTCCCTCATTAGCGCTAATGGGTTAATTCCAAAACTGTTTCGGGGTCGTAAGGCGCCAACGAAAACGCGGCCGCGAATACGCGTCCCACCGAAAGTGCGACCCGAGCGATGTGTTTTCGCGAAGTCTCGTTGCCCGATAAGTCCGGGGAAATTAAATTCGATTATTAAGTGACTGGTTAAAATGGAAAATGAGACTCTCGATCTTGATCGAGTCCGAGGAACACTTTCGGACGCCAATCGTGGTTTCTTCCAGTTTTTAATCGTCTCGAACATTCTTTTTATCAAAGGAATTGCACAATCAATGACATTTCATTCTGAAGACATTCGGTGCTGTTAGTCCTCGCTCGCTTTATTCACGAGGCGTGCTCGCGATGTATGACCGAAGGTTTAATAAGTAAATAAGAAAGCGAGACAAAGAAATCGCGGAGGTGGACATAAGTAATCTTAACGCTATTTTTCAAAGTCCGAACCAGCCGCGTGGAAGACGAATAAAAAGAGCGAAGCGACAAACAATGGAACGGTTCGCATGTTTCGTGACAATGTGTCATAAGAGGACTGCGCAAACGTACATAACTCTGTATACATGTGAATCTCTCTCTCTCTCTCTCTTTCTCTCTTTCTCTCTTTCTCTCTCTCTCAGTGATAGAATGACGTGTAATAATTGTGTATATAATATAAAGAGCACAGAATCGTGTAACAACGTGCGCAATGCAGCATATCGATTTAATGAAAAGTGGCGCTGCATCGAACGCATAAAGCATAAGAGTCGTTGCACCGAACTCTTTCAATCTGCTCGAATCGTGGAACAATAAATCCTATTCTTTTTTTAAATTATCCCTCGCATTTCTATCATCGATTAAATTGAATTTAGGTGAGAACGAGGTATAAGAATTTCTGATACGCATTGCAATTAATGGGCCCAGAAATAATTCAGAAATCCCAGAGACATGGTTAACCTTCGACGAAAATAACAAAAGTCTATAAAATCTTGTAAAGTCGCTGCTCTAATAAAACAGTTTTTGAAACTCAGTTATCAATTCTTTACACGCTGCTGACTATAGACATCCGAGGGTGCACATAGTGTCTGTTTTCCAGCGACAAACTGCAACGGCAATCGATAAGCGAGCTGACGGTGAACTGAACACAATCACGTCCCGGTGCATGTATGCACGTACATCGTATGATCGTACATGCTATCGGCGCGATTCCCTTCCTCGGGATCGGAAAGGCTGGAAAGTTTGCGAACTCTAACGTCGATTAGAGCGCGCCGGTGACAGACTTTCCCCGTCCCACGCGTCTCTGTACTTTGTAATCGAGGATGTAATTTAAACTACTTACGTACGCCCAGACTGGAACAATTTGCCGGCGAAGTCGAACGTTCCGACCGTTCGGGCTCGTTGGAAAACCATCGAGCGTTTATCGGAATTGTTTGCCCACCTTTGACATGATTGGTCTCTAATTTTCCTTCACGGGGAATTGAGATAATAAAAGTTCACTGAACGAAACGGAGGATTTTCCATTCCGTAAAATCCTCAGTGAATTAATCCTAATTTTAAGAGAATCCTCTTATTTTATAAATGCTTCTCCGTACCGTGCAAAAAGACAAGGGAAGAGCAAAGGGTGCGTAACACATTTCAATGATGATGGTTCTGGTATTTAATCGAACAAATTGCCTTTAATTGCGACGGAGCGGCAAGAATGAAGTAAGGGAAAAAAAGGAACGGGAAAGGGGTACGTGATAGGAGAGGGGGAGGATAGTCAGAGAGAGGGTTCCGATAGAAAGAAGAGAAAAGGCCGACGGTGAGGTAACTTAACTCGACGCCCCGACATCCGATCCTCCCTATAAAAATGCACACGCCACTCACGTCTATGTAAACAAACGGACATCGAATGGTCGAGTGACTCTCTTTTTCCGGTTAGCTACACCTATTAGCTGGTATGTAGATCGTATAGCAGTCATTGCTGCAGTTCCTGCAACAGGCCGGAGAAACCCAGGTAAAAGGTGCTCCCCCGGCTCCTCCACCGATTCGCGAAACGCGACTCTTTTCCCCGAGCGCGCTGGAACACGAGTCGTTCCTCTCGTGAACCTAAACTGTTCGCGCGTTCTTTTCTCTTCTCTACCGAAGCCCGTTGCACTTTATGTTACACCTGCTACGCGTTTCACTCGACCACCTCACCGCTTGTTTTTTAACAGCTATCTGTTTGCTTTAATTTGCTCTCGAACAGGCAAGCGCAGGACGTTCCCGACCGACACCGTTATTATCCGTGTCACGAAGTTTTACGGAAATAACACGGTTCGCGATGGTAGTTACTTGTAATCGTAATTAAACTTTAATTGGCATTGGGAACACACCGCAGTTAAAAGTATACATAAACATGATGGGTCCGTCTTAATGAAAAGTCCGTGCATTAAAATCACCAGTACTAAATAAAGGATGGGAATTGAACGTGTGTCATCTAGATATTAGGTTTTTTGTAACATTTAACAGCTGTTGCAATTTAATCGACGTGAGACTTTCCTGACGAGCTATGTGTATAATATTGTAGCGTGCGCTCGTTTCCCGCTGGTCCGTCCCTCGCGAAGAAATGCCGGGAAAGCGGATGGAAAGTGGGGAAATTCGATAAAAGAAAGTAAACAGAGGTTTGTTGAAAAATCACTAAAACGGTGACACTAGATCGGTCGCGTAACTAGTGCGTACGTCGCCGCGACTATCATGTTGCAAACCGCGTCTACCGATTATTCTTAGAAACAGACGATTTTTCAATTGACGTCTATAACGGATTATAAAAAGAAATCAGAATAAATGTTTCACGTGTGTTCTGTTATCCCCGTTTTACTCTTGTATTATTTTTACCGTGCTATTATAGTAAATTTTCCGGTGTTTTATCGTAGGATCATTGAACAATAGCAGGGAAACGAGGAGCAAACCGATTTGTTAATTGTTCGCGGGACGATGTATGTGTGCGCGGTGCAGCGAATTAATTACGCTGACAACATTGATCGCAGGAACGAGCGAACGGTCCGGCGCGTGGGTGTTACCTTGTTCAGAAACGCATTCATCAGGCTGGTTGATAAATTGATACGGTTCTCTCTGGGGATCGATGTCGATCTCAATACCCTTCCACGAAAGTCTATCAAACCGACGTACGAACTCGTACGTGTCGAGCAAAAACCGTCGACGATATCTCATTTTTAAAAAACTTTCACTGTGTAAATTCAGTAACTCCATGAATACTACGTACACTTACACATACGTATGTATATCTACAAGAATAATAAGAAATGTAGAAGCAATCGATGCCTAATGACTATCATAAGGCTAGAACCACCAGCATTATTAATAAATATAAATATCGTAGTCGACACACGATGACAGTACAAAACTTTTTTACAATATCCATTAGGTTTTTATATAGTTTCTCATGTCAGAAACAAATGCGGAAGCAATTTGCAACAGCAAAAATTCCTTTATCCAACAGGAACTTGAGCCATTGGATTCTACAATCATTTCTGATAAAGAAACCATGTACAGGTAATATCTCATTTTCGGAAACGAAGAAGTTTTTTTTTTATTAAATTGTGTTATCGAACGATTGAATGAACGATGTACGTGCATGCCATTAACGAGTTTCAACCTATTTTTCTCCAATCAATTATCACATTGCACAACGCGTTGTATAATTGCGCGACACACAGAGCAATTACGTACCAGTAGCTCGGTACGTGCAATCAATTATTTCCTTTTCGTATCGTCCACCACCCTAATTTACTCCCATTACCGGGACTTAGTTACCCAAGGCTGTACAATTTATTTTCATAACCGTTATTTGCTAAAATATTAAATAAGTATCGATCATCGATTCGCGCGTACAGGTAACTGTATCGCGAAGCGATCGAGCACCTCATTTTTTCTTCCGTCTGTAATTTTATTAAATAAATCAAGTCGGACGGCGACGGCGGCTGCCGGAAACGAGACTCGCGCTTGTGTCCCACCTGCCACTAGCGTTCACCTCAAATTATGCTAATTAATACGGATCGAGCGGCAAAAACTGCGCGACCAAAAAATATGTTATACTAACTGTTACGAAGCATAATATAATATTGTCCGAGGCCGTACCTTTGCCATTACACGACACCAAGAATGCCGAGTGGGCGTGCACGCCGAGGAATACCGAAATTATGGTGTCACCGCGCTTTTCGCGAACGATGCTCACTGCGCACGCGAAGAAAATGACCGTTTCTGCAGCGAGGACAGTGCGAAAATGAATGGTCATGGTTTAATGAACTTTCATCACAATATATTTTTAGAATCGATCCCGGAGGCCAAAACGTCCATTATAAAAAATATTAATCGGATTTATCAATGGGATGATGGATAATTGATTCTCTTCAGTTTATTTTCTATCAGAAAATATTTGTATCGAATATCAGATATTTTCGTGAATCTCTCCCACGAAACAGCCTGAAGATCGACATTCAATTCCGTAGTTTCGCGACACACCTACGGTAATGGTGTAATAATCGGTCGGCAGCGAGCGGTTAAAATAAACGCCGCTAACACGTCGATGGTGCCTCGGTTGCGCGCACCGCGGAAGAAAATCACTCTCGAAGAGGAGTCTTCACCTGTTAGGGTACTTGCTACCGATTTCGCGCTACGTGCACGGCCGGGCCGGCTCCGGCTCGCTAGCATCTTGATACCCCGGCGCGGCGATCGCGAGCGTGTTATTACCCCGCCTAGTGGCTAGGCCCGAAGATTACACGTCTACAGCCGATCTCTCTCTTTCTCTCTCTCTCTCTCTCTCTCTCTCTCTCCCCCGCCCGTATCGCTCGCCACGAATTTGTAACGACGATACGCGCCGCGGAATTTGCATATCACCAAGAGACAGTCTGCGCGGGAGAGAAGACTTCATTTTTGCGTCGTGATCACCGTACTTCGCCGCCGCGGCACGCGGATTCTCATTAGGACCCGCGGGGCTCTAACGTGTGTCGGTTCGGGACCGGACCCAACAAATTGGCGTATCGGTTAAAAAAGCAGCCGACGCGAAACCCTCCGGGAAACCACGTTGCCTTCAATGTTTTAAGGCAACATTCTCTTGTGAACGAAATAACAATGTAGGTATATCGGTAGCCAGCAATTTTTGTTGGACTCAGTTTTGAAGAGAATAATCGTGTAATCATTGTGTCAATCATTGATACAAACTATAAGCAAGGCAGAAGTGTATAATAAAGTGTACTTACAATCAGTAGTTAATAATTCTTTTCTCATTACTTCCTTCGAAGGTATTCTACGAAATATTGTAATGACACTGTTGAGCATTTTTTCAAATATTAACATCAGCCAAACCTGTCATTCTCCTTGTCCTGACGGATACGAACGTACGGTAACTATTACGATTTGCATTTTGAAAAAAGTGCATCGTGTGTCATTAGCCAATTTTGAAGTCGTTTTCCCTGTTAAATCCCGAGATATTGGTAGTCGTTTCTTTAACGGCGGAGATGTACGATGGAGAGAACGAAGTTCGATTGTTATTCGGTGTTTATTACGTGGTCGTAATTACAAAATCGCGGCTGGGCCGAACGTTCAAGTACGTGCAAATCGGCCTTTAACCAGGCGATACCGAAGGTGGCCATCGTACCGCGGTGTATCGTCGCCATTAGCATAGAAATGATACGTTGATCGACGGTGTCCATATTTATTCGAAATTCCCAGGACGCGACAGAATATTGGTATTTACCGCGAATTCGGTGCCAGTCGAACCGGCAATTTCACGCCAATCTGTACCGGGTCGGTTTTCATTAATTAATTCCTGCCGTGCACACCACCGGTATTCCTTATTCTTTCCCCAAGGCGACCGAATGTTTATCGTAAAACGCTTTAATACACTGTCATTTTGATCTTAACATTTAATTCCTCGGCGATCGAGTATCAAACGCGTCACGCGATCCGTCTCACGATTATTGCCAAACGCACGTCTCTTCCCGGATGATTCTTAAAAAACCTTCACTTACTTATTATTAATACACGGGCTTGTGAAAGTTAAATATAAAAGTAGAGAGAGTAAAGTGATAGTTGTGATAAGTCGAGGGAACACCCTTATGATTTAAATAGCATTCCTATTCATCTATGAATCGTTAAATCACAAATCAACGATTATAGAACTAATTCTGAATTTATTATGTTAATGAAAATGAGTGATGACGATTGGCCAACGAAAGCTCGCAATTTTGCAATCAGAAAGTTCGACTAGTACGAGTTCGCTTGGCGAGTGAAAATCCCGACGTTCGGAGCGAGGATGATGAAGCCAGAAATGCATCGACTACCCTGTGTTTACTCGCGGCGCGATGGTCCGCCCCGCGAGCATTAGCTCTATCTTTGTGCCGCCTAATTTCGCGTTGCCCGAATGCAAATTCTACCGAAACGAGCGGATAGCGAACGAACGCATCCCGGATCAGTAACCATCGTGATAGAATTTAAGCGAAGCATGTTTTGCTACGCCGTGTAAAAGAATTATGGAAATACATAATCTTAGAAAAGAAGAATTGTGTTTAATAAATTTTTAGTATCCCTGGTATATTCTTTTATTATAAATGTGTGTACCCGTTTTACAACGGTACGTTCTGCAATAGTAAAAAAAAGATAGCCACACCTTTGCACCGGGAAAGAGGTCAGGATGTACCGACCAGCGAACACGAGGAACAATGTGCGAATCGAACGAAGGTCCACCACGAAGGAAGAGCGACAACGATACTCGAACTAATGATACCGTCGACAAACTAATTACACGAAATAGCGGAACACCGGCTCTCGCATCGCGCTGTTTCGATAATTATTTCGCCCGCTTCCACGAAATTACATCCTCCCGCTTCCTCGGAACGGTACATGTCCTGCTTTCCTTCTCTGGTTATTACATTTCTAGTTCGAAACATTCGACACTTCTTATATTTGTTTTTTTTATTATGTCAGTGCAATGATCTCCAAGGCTAAAGTCCGGTGTACCTTCACATCCGCCTCCGTTCTCCCCTAAAGCGCTTCCTCCTGTCAGGTTGAAGGAAATCGGCCGACGTTCTAAACGGAGAACCGGTAATCACGTTAGTCGAACTACCAAAATCGTCCGGGCGCGTACGCGAAACCGAAGGATTCCTTCTTCGTTCTCTCCTCATCCGAAGCTCGATAATTAGCCCTCGGTTCCTCGGCAATTTGGTCAATTTATTCGTTACACACCCAAAAAGGGAGACTGAAAGAGGACGATGCCGCATGACACCGACACGACCGGGTGATGTTCGGGCCTCGCGTAGCAGATACTTCCGGTGACCAGAAGACGGCTGCCTCATTGTCATTACGTCACCAGAGGCTGTCATTTCGTTTTTTCAGGCATCCGTTTTTCTCACCGAGGAGATACTCGGCTTGATGATCGTAATTACACCGGTACGGGGAGGACTTCGGAGAAGGACGTTTTTAAAATTTAAACAGAGACGCGCGTGCGTGCACGAAAACGCGCCCGATTGATCAGAACCTGCACCAGTGCCTGGACCAAACTGGTTACAGACTGCAAAACTACTCGTTTTTTTTTAGCTCACATCAGTTCTCTTACGTTTCCAATAATAAAATACTGACTGTATTGATACGTAAATTGAACGTACAACTTGAGAATTGATTTTTAATTATTCAGACAAACTGTTTTGTTAAGTGGATTCATGAAACAATTAACAGTGCCCGCAGAAGAGGCGTGTATTCTTCCGCGGTCTCGTTGCCAAGTGTTAACGAGTCGACGAAAGAGGACGGTCGTTTTGGAAAACGTTCTAACGCAATTTACTCTCACAATTACGTGTTGTTCGATGATTGATGAACAGTTATCCATTCCCACTTTTAACGCGGCCATTAACAAAAACCACGAATTTTCGTTGGAAATCCGATGCGAAATCCATCAGCATAATGTGTGCAAGTACTTTTTCTGTGTACTGACATTACGCTAACGAGTTCCAATCCCTGAGGCATATCATCATTCACGAATTTCGAACACGTTATGATTCCATGACGGAATAAGATCTCTTTTTTTTTAAAACTCGCATTATCCGCAAGTTAGTAGATCCAGCTGGAGGAACCAGTTTCAAGCGATTTGGTGAGATGAACGTGGGATTAACAATGATCAGGAATTTGAAACGATTCCGGATCGATCGGACGGTTTTAACGGGCGTCGTTATTGCCGGACGCGGGCAGAGAAATCGGCGAATGATAGGCGGAGGGGGCGAGGGTCGGGATGCCGCGCGCGCCAAACAAATCGTGGCTAATAAGAAGTTGATACATGGTGGCGAGCTGGAGGGGGCCAATACATAAAAATAAGATAAATTTTACACTCGGCTGGTGATGAATGGCGGAATGAATTATTGAATAGTTAAACACACAGCGCCATACCGGGGCCAGGCTCGCCCCGAGACAGGGCCCAAAGCTGGATCGGTGCATCGTTCGAGACCAGGGCCGCTTCTTTCACCACGGATTCTCTACCCGACTTCAGCTCGCGCATTGATTGTCACCGACACTTATTTCATATTCGTTCTACACGTACCAAGCTTTGCCTGTTCTTTGCATATCACAAAAATCTCGAGTAGTCACGTGACTTTCTCAAGATTTGTCGGTACATTTTTGATATTTTTTATAGATTATTATTTGAATTAATAGTTGTATAGGAGTCCTTATTCATTTGTGATTAAATTCATTCACTATTTAAAAATTATTTCTGTTTCTACATCAGACGTTATGAAATCAGAGAAAAGCATAAGTATATACAAATCAAAATTCATCAATGAACAATTAAATATGTTAAAGAATGAGAAGCCGACTCGCTCGGTCGATCGCGTTTCGAGAAGAACCAAGAGCCGGCCGCTGGTCCGTTCCTGCGGCATAAATTCACCTGCACGTTTCACTTCGTTATGGCTCTATTCACAGTGCCGTAACCGCGAGAACGGATATTCCTTGCTGTGCACCGTCCATTCACCATTGGCGGGGGCTCTTTCGGGTCCCAGCAGCCCTACGATCGCGGCTCGAAGATGCACAGCGCATCCTCTCGATTGTTTAATCGCCTCGTTCCCCATTTCTCCTCTCTCGGGGCATTATCCGTGGAAACTTTGTTTCTACACCGCCGGACGTTATTCACAATAGTCAATCCACGGGCGAGACAAATCTATTCTCTATCTATTCCGAGTGAGATTTAATGGGGATGCGTTAACTAAATATGAGTTGCGAAGAATTCAAGGAGATTCTATTGAACGCGTATTGGGATCGGACAGTTTCGTATCGAGTGAAAAGGGGCGAAGACCGGTAGGAGGGTGTGCAAAAATGAAAACGAGGCTCGGAAGCGACACGAGCAGTAATACGCAATGCTCCACCAATTCCACACGTGTCACGGGGCATCGTTATAATTGGATGCGAGGTGTTAAATCTGTTGGGTGTGGCCGGTTATGGGAGTTATGAGTGTTCCAGCAATAATGGTCTTGTCGCGGCTACGGCTATACATACATATCTCTCGCACGAGCGAAACGCATCACGGCGCCGACTAACGCGAGGGGAGTCTATTAAATTACAGAGCGTGTGCTCGCTGCGACGTAGAAAGTAGGTAAACGATATCCTCCTTCGGCCACGGAATTAAATCCTGCCCGGGATCGTACGATATCTGAACCGTACTCTCCTCTCTTCCGGAAACTTTGTTCCAAGGGAAAACTCGCACCGAGACGAAACTTTGTCGGAACAAAAAATAGATAGTGAAATCTATCATACTTATAAACTGCAAGAAAAATGATCGAGAAGATTTATGTTAGAATTCTGTCAGTGATTTATGTATGAAAAGAACGGAACGTTAAGAATGAAAGAGAAACTGTTGGACGGCACATCTTTATTGAATAGCTGCGAAGTTAGTTTAAGAATCTCGAAAGAGTAAAGGCAAGAGGGCATCGCCGACGGGATATTCGCCCGGTAGAATGGTGAAAAGACCTCGGAAGCAGGTTCATTACAGGGTTATAAACGCACGTTAGAAGACCATAAGGACGCGCGGCAATTACTTAAGAACAAATCAGCCGAAACCCTGATGTCCATTAAGAAATCATCGACCCCTTGGTGAATGGTTCTTTAGTTGCTCTCGTGGCAATTTCCGAATACGCCGCGGCTGTTAGCGGGCCCGCTCGGTTCGACCGGTGTAATTAAAAAATCGCATGCTGCGAACGTCCGAGCGGATATATCCTTCCGAATTGAAATTACGTTTCTAACGCATTTAAACAGTTTTTATTACACTGGAAACGAACTATTGGGAATACCGTTGAAAAGCTCCGTTGAGCGAGAATCGTGAATAGAAAAAATAAAGATCTAACAATCGGACGAGGGAGGAAGGGGAACGCGGGAGATACGTGAATTTCGGGTGGTGTGCTTTGGATCGTTTGAAGGGAGATCGAGGCCCCCTTCACGAACCAAGCTGACAGTCGAACGGAGTGAAGAGACTGGAGAAGAGAGACTGACTGACTAAAGTATAATCAGGTTTCGACTGAGTCCGCGGCCGCATGTAATAACAGTAATCCCTTGGTTCGCCGGTAATTTGGCCGTTCGCTCAAAAACTCCAAATTATAGAAGCTGCTGTCATTAGGCCACGGCGAGAGCGCCGTGAATCGCGGGCCACCTTATTCCTCGAACCATCGGGAATTTTTGGGAAACTCGCCACCCCTCGCGATGAATCGTTAACGATACGAAATTGCCTAATAGAAAACACTGGTTTTCCACGATCTTTCTCTCCTCAACAACGTAGATCGTTGTCACGAGTAAAACGTCTACAGGACGTTAATTACAAGACGCGGGCTACCTGACGGATCTGATGTGCGAAAGGCATTACGGGCAACTAGTATTCACTATAGGCAACCAGTATTCACTATGAGGATTGTTTCCATTTTCAAAGTCGTATCGTTGTCAATGCGATGAATAATATAAGAACTAGTACTGTTGCAAGTAAATTATTAATCACTCGTGCCACCAGGTATATCGAGCTTATCGCTTCCTGGTGTTCCATGAATATTCTCGCTTTTTTTCATTCTCCGTGCTCGGTGGCATGATCATTCTCAACTGATCAGAAACCCATTCGCCATGTAGATCGTATGATATCCATAAAAAATGATAGAATTCTCAGAAGCATAGACTAGAACTGCACGAGGACTAATCGATTAGATTATCTGTTCAAATTCTTACAACTATAACATATTAAAATGAGATATTTTCATTTATCTATTGTCCCAAGGGAAATTATTTGAAGAATACTGTGAGAGTCCTATTTCCTTTTGGTAAAAATCTAGTTCATGACTAAAGGAAACGCGTAGAATAGTGGCGTCCCTAAAACTTGCGCTTGTCTAGGACTGGTGGAGCCCGAGGGAAGGATTCTCTGGATCCGTAGGAGCTAAAGAAGCGGAGAATGAACCAGACAGAACGCCCCGGGGCCACTCTCCGCCGGATAGTCGGTCTCGTTCTTTTCCCCTGTTCTTTATCGTATCAAAGAGAAGCTAGTGGACAGAGAC
The DNA here is from genome assembly GCF_001652005.2 of Ceratina calcarata. Taxonomy (NCBI): domain Eukaryota; kingdom Metazoa; phylum Arthropoda; class Insecta; order Hymenoptera; family Apidae; genus Ceratina; species Ceratina calcarata. Next base: position 532,588 of record NW_017175971.1, on the reverse strand, counting down.
GAGGAGAGGATCGTCGACTGTACGTCTCGAAACACCGTTTAAAACTCCATTACGCTGTTTCGTCCGTGATCCCCTTGATCGCGTTGCTCTGCGAGAACTCGGGCATGGGATCGAGAACGATCGACGATCGAGGGACGTGACACGTTAGTTTCATCTCTTAACGATCAAGCATGATCGTGAGACGAACCCTAACCCGGATTCGGATTTATTTAAAGAGTTGCAATTTCAAGTGGAAATCGAAGAATTAAACAGGCTTTATGACTCAGTGGGACCGGATAAAACAGTTCTGAGTAGCATGTCGAACGTTTTTATCCACCGCGATAATCTAAGTTTTATTCAAATGAACAATCCGGGAAATAATGTCATTCCGCGAGTTCCTTTCCCAGTGCCAGGAGAGCTTAGATATATTTCATCCGCGGCGGTTGACATATCACCAGCGGGTGGAGCACGTTAGGGGGATAGAAGGAATATAATACGGTGAAATACAAATATCGACGAATGTAAAACACATTCTGGAAACGTGAGTCATTACAATAAACCAGCGCCGTTCATTTAAATTACCCTATCGGTCGATTATGTCACGCGTCTTTTTTATGCACCTTACACCGGCGCCCATGAATATGTACACGCTGGGTTATCGATAAACAATCGTAATTATAATTGTAAAACTCGGCCCCTTTCATCTCGCGCGGCCCGGAAAATTCATCCACCGACCTGTGACGAAGCATTAATTAACACACCCGACAAATTCAGTACCATTAACCTAGTAACTGCTGTACGTTCTTCATTTCGCTGTACTGCTCACAATTAAATTACAAATCATGAAGCATCGATTCATTTCGTATCTAAAGCAAATGTTAATCGAACAAGAGTTTTTTGTACGAAGTTCTCCAAGTAATATAATAAATCCGCTAAGATTCCTAATGTATCAGTTGAATATCTTAATGATCTAATCTTCCTAAAACTCCCGTCCCTGAAATTAACCGCAAGCTCAACCGAAGAAACGTTACGCTATCAAAAATTTCTGTTCGTTAATCCAACAAAAGCTCCGCGGCACGCGATGAAAATGAATGGAAGAGTGGAGTGGGGAGGGGTGGAGGGTATCGAGGAAAGAAGTTAGGCCGATTCGGCTATATCTCAGCTAATTACGAGCAACGTATGCAAACGATTCGAGTAAAGTTCAGCCGGATATTCCACGACCAGCAGCAGGCTCCGTGCCCTCCCCCTTATATTCGCAATCAGTGCCGCACTCCGTCTCTGTCAGCTTAGCACCGGTTATCCCCGGTCTATCTTTCTCTTGATGTATCGAACATTACACACGTATATGTATCGTGTGTCGCGCGTGTATCCGCGCGTGTATATATTTATGCGTGTCCGATAGACTGTACCACTGCGTTTCCGTGTACTGCGAATTAAATAAAGAATATCCTTCCCTCCATTATCCTGTCATCCCTTGGAAAACGTATTTCCAACAAAGCTGCGACCCAGGAAGTTGGAGCTTTTTAATGGAACACAGTTCGAATCAAACTTAGTCCCGTGGATGTAAAACTATCTCGAAAAGAGCGAGTCACGTTAAACTTGTCGAGTACAATAACACGAACAGTGTAAACGCGTTTACTCATGTTTCGTACGCGATCGTCACGAAGAAGAAAGATGTCACGAATTGTCTTACTGTACCAAATGTCCAAACTGTAAACAACCATCGCCGAGAGCCAGAATTTTAATTGCTTAATTTAAACTCGACTAACCGCCGCGTCGTAAAGTAATTTATGATCCGCTAAATAGGTGAAAGCGATTTACGGAAATAAAAATGGCAGCGAAGTAACAACGATTACACTGGGAACGATTGCAAACAGATTCCGCGTATAGGATTCTCCTATTACCGCTGCGGTGTGGTGCAATAATGACGAATCCCGGTCGAGCACTATAATTTACGATCTATGCATACAGCTAAGCGTTCAAGTTAGCGCATAATCGATCGTGTACGTTCACGTGAAAACATCGAGCTATAGACGGTTCGAATCGTTTCGAATCGAATGGAACACGCGTGTTCGAAAGAGGACTTGGCGAAACGTCAAGTTCACCGTTGGACGCGCTTCACGTGCGAACACCACCCTCCTTCGATCCCATTAGCACCGGCTTTAGACACATGAATTGTATATGCGCCGCGTCACGATACTTCGTTGGGCTATCGTTCTCCTGAATGGGCAACAAATTAGCGGCTCTTACATCTCCCCGCGGTTTCCTTTCGTCGATTTTCCGCAACGACCCGTGGAGTGGACACGTATGACAGTCATATAAAGAGAAAATGATCGTTGCTAACCCTCGACACCCGTTCACGCAATTTTCCAGATTTCTTTCGGTTATACACTCGAGCCACGACAAGCGGGAACGGACGGTCGTTTGAATAATACAACGAAATTAATTGTAATAAAAATACGCCGGTGAGCAGAAATTAGGACATTTACTATAGCCAGTTTATGCGTTACTGTGCATCTAATGCACGTTCACTATGCACTATTGAAGACGTTATCATTGTTTGTTTTAATCTTAAAAAAAGAAGTGACCATCTTGTTTATGAATAAATAAAGAAATAAATTAATGTTTTCTTCCTGCGTGAAGAAGACGAATGTAAAATAATAACGGAATTAATTGAACTTTGCAACAGTCGCTTATGGCGAATTATAGTCGCGTGACTCCCGTACTAGATTCTATTTTTTATTTTACTACGAGCTATTTCATCGATGTCATTTTCATAATGCAGATAACTATGAGACACAATGCACGTCTCGTGCAAATGTTCCCTACCAATATCGTAGAATGCCCGTTACTCGCTAAATTGCTAATACGCAGTGCATACGTGTGCCAGATATGTAATCTGCGTCAGACGTACGTTTTATAAAATAGAATCTCACAGCTTGAAAGTTAGGTTTTCACATTTTCATGATTATTAAACTGTTGTGGCAATACGATATTAACACTGAACCTAACATGTGCAGTTTTTAAATTCATCTAAAGATAATAGTATTAGTATTTCAATTGCAATAGTTGGTTTTAGCCTATTTCTTTTTATATCCTTGATATTTCCTATTTTCGAAAACACTCTTTCTAAAGGTACAGAAGAGACTACCGAGGGATAGTGACTATGATTATATGATAATGAAACTTGTAATTAGATCACAGGGTGTAGTTCTGTTTCTATTTTCCAAAATACTTATAGAGAGCTCGAGTTCGATCAGTCGAACTTTGAACCCGTTCGCGAGGTACTTGATCCCATCCCTGATCCCGAACGACAAGTTTTAAATATGTATACGTGCGATATGCACACGCCGCTTACCTTTTCCCGTTCCGGCGTCGCCTCTTAGTTGCATAAACGGTGCCCAGCTGGCTCATGGCTACCGGGTTGTTGGGTCCCGACGCCGTGGTCGGAGTCGGTACCGGCGCCGATGTCGGTGTCATCGCGTTCTCAACGACGTGGGGCTGAGGGTGCGTGCCGGTCAGAGTGAGCTGAGGTCCCGGGGGATAGCATGCCGCCGTCACGTAATCCGTCGCCGCGATGGACGACGCGGCAGCCGCAGCGTTCGGTCCACAAATCCCGGCGATCACCCCCTGCACACCACTACCGACGCTCGTCCCGCCACCGCCTCCAACCCCTGCTCCTCCACCCCCGACCACCCCCAGCCCCGCCGAGGCGGTCCTGTCCAGCGCGTACACCGTGCAGACCGTGACGCCCTTTGCCACCGTCGACGCTACGTCATCGTCGTCTGTCACTGGTTGGTCGGCCAGCTGTCGGCTTCCGTCGAGCTTGCGAGCACCGATCCCGGTGACCGGCGTCGGGACGGTGGCGCAGCTGCCACAGCTGTTCCCGTTAACCCGACCGATAACGCTTATATCCAAACGGATCAACGGAACGTTACACTCCTCGCGAGTTCAACCGACGATTCACCAGAGAATAAAATTGTCAACTAGCAGAGAGTTAATCCAAGGGTCGATGATGCGGCACGTTATCGGCTACCGGGTCGTCACTATCGAGGCATAGATAATTTCCAATCGCAGCAATTCGTGGTAGAACCGATTTACGTAGCGTAGAATCATGTTACAGATCGTGAGAAGGTTTCCGGAGACCCTCGGTGACCACGGTTTTCGAGCTCACCGTCACTGATGCCACGCGTAGGGTAAAACACGAGACAGGGAAGAAGAGTCGTTCACACGTAGCGCGCGCATCACGCGAATGCGTTCCACCGTCGACGAATGTCACTGAGCTACCAAGTCACGATCCTGCGGCTATCGCCCCGAATATTTTCAGGCCGGGCAACGTCGGATCACCTCGAACGTGGCTTCGTCGCGGCACGATCATCGTCGAGCACTTATCCCAGCTTGTTTAAAAAAAAAAAATAACCTCTGGCCACTGTAAACATATCACGGTGCTTCTAATCCCTCACTGTTTCCCCCTCGTTGCCACTGTATCCTTATTCGCACGACAAAACTCGAAAACTCACATTATCTCCTCGTATCACGTGTTCGCAGTTCGAAATTGATTATCACTGTCAGTGCGATTAACACGGCGGTTTGCTTGGAAACACGGATCAGATCGCGTCACGTGCACGCGGAAACTGAACCGCGCATCATCCCTCTCTCGCCCACGGGGCACTCTCGACTCCCTCCCCTACTCTTCTCTTTCTCCTTCGACGCCCCCCCTCTCCGAAACGGGTCGCACTCGTAGCTCCCTCCCCCTTTTATCGTACACTTTTTCTTTCCAGCGACCCTTTTTTTTTTCCTACCGCGCGTGAAAAACGCACACGAAACCACGACCACTGGCTCGCGCGATTCCCCGATTTCCGGTTGGCGAAAAACGTCGCCGCCGAGGAGAGCGGGTAAGAACGGGAGAAACCGAGTGTTCGCCTGGTAGAAGCGTGTCGTGCACTGGGTACTGGCTGGCTTGCCGGGCGTAGCATAAGTCAGGAGACCGTGGCATAGATCGGAACACGGGTGGTGGAGATCGCTGGTGGTGGTAGAAACTTACTCCATAGGAGTAACCTCGACGCTGGTCGTCGGGTCGGCCGCCACCTTCTACCCTTGGAGATCGTCGCGATCGCTTTTCGGATCCCTTCTCGCGTGCACGGTCACGCCTACGCGTCGTTTGAATCGACCAATCGGCAAGCCAGCATGGCGTTAACCGGTCCAACCCGCGCCGTTTTCAAAGATACCATCGCGCGCGTTAAACGATTACACCTATTCCGGCCGACGATCGCGGCGTCCTTATTCAGCGCACCCGGCCACTCCTACGCAACCGTGCGCGATCCTCGTCTTACCTGTGATCAAAAGCGAAGCTGAGGATTTCGCTGGATTCGATGTCGCATGTTACGGGCTGTTCGTTAATCCTCGATTCCTCCTGCATTTGCTTATCTTCGTCAAAGGTTGCGATGATGAAAAGGGACAATCGTGGATCAGCGGTGGTGAACTTTCCTGGAATAAAAACAAAACAAAAAACCTTGGAATTCACCGACTAAATTTATTACTTTATTTATGTATACGCGAACGGTAGTTAGTATTAGTTGTTTATTATTAACCCTTTTATAATGCCGACCGCAAAAGTTGTGTGTTACTCAACTTTGAACTTTCGTAATTTTATGAGAGAGTACTATTGCATCCACACACCATTTATAGTTTATACTTTATACGAACTTGTGTGACGATCTTTTGTTTTTTAATATACATACAATACTTTTGACGATTGCTAGCGTCAAGAAAAACTATATTACGGTATCCACTGTGATAACACAGGAGTTTAATTTAATAAAAGACCTTATTCACAAAATAAGTATTTTTCAGCAACTAAATATAACAACATTTAGCGTACTCTATTTAGTGTCATTCATAGGATTTCTGAAAAGGAATTAAACCACGTACATGTAATATTTTATAAAATTTTAACAGAGTTCTTTCGCGATGCCATCGCATGCGCAACGATATACGTCGTTAGTATCGAAAGAGTTAAGAAAATATAAAGCGTCTTGAAAAATTCTATTTGCCTTTTGAAATTAAAAATTTTCCTCGGAATTTCAAATCGGAAATGGAAATTTACGTAAAAGGAATTAATAAGACGGAGTGTTTCGTGCACAGTAATATCGCCATGGATGGTGACATCCGACGGAATGCTTACTCCAACTTTACTCTGACAAATTTCTCATTACGCCTTTCACGCAAATTGTCTAACATTTTTCACACGAACTGACAATCAGATAAACTGTACATCGAATAAGAAATATGCCAACATTGCATTTTCTATTATAAAAATATGACTAACAGCTCTTCTCTATGTTTTTCTATCGCTCTCTTCTTTATATTCTCTCTATCGTTCGGTAACACCTTGCATTCCCAAAGCTCATGCAATCGTTGTTCTACCTATTCTTTGATCCTACGATTTATCAGGAGACGAATCCCTTCGTGAGCGTAATCAGTTCACGAGGCATGATTCCTGTTCCTAGGCGTGGAATAACATTGGTATGACATTATGACAGTGATACCGTTGACACTACGCCCCGAACCGATCGCGTCACGATCGACATTGGGCACGCGTCGCGGCACATATTCTCCGAGAATCTCAGCCAATATCGACGGCGGCTTAACCGAAAACAGATTGCAAACGGATCGAAACGTCCCGGTGACATGCGATTCGACGGTTCGTTTTATCTCGTCGTCGTTTTAGATCGGCCCGATACCCGGTGGTTGGAAGAGAAAGTTCGATACCGAGAAAACCTTAACACTCTGCGTTGTATTATGTCACGTATAAAATTGTGGATTGCATGTGCGGAACACATATGTGGGGATGTCTAGATCATTGCCTGTCGAGGGTGAATCCTGTTTCGTTACAACTGACGCTGTTACGTCAGTAATATGACAAGAAATAATAAATATTTCGACTGAGAGCATCTGACGTCTACTTATTACTGTTATACATTTAGAATAGTAGGAGTAGAACGTTTTTTTCACTGTTAACCCAATGATGTCATATTTAAATGCCTACACAGCTGACTGAGAAATCAGACACTGTTTTCAGACTCAGTTTCATCGTCAGAAAACTCACAACGTACTATGTAAAATATTTTCGATAAGTTTCCTAAGTCCCTCCTCATTATCACTACGAAATCTTCCCAAACATCATAAAAAAATCGCGTAACAACCCCAGGTCGTCGTACAATTCAAATCGGTTAAATAAGTTTTGATAGAAATATTGTGGAATTGTTTCTATGAAAATGAGAATAATTCGTGATAATCAGCATCGTCGTTAGCGAACAGTATTACGTAAAACATGTTCAGAGTTTAAACTTTATTTCTACATTCGTCGTGGCTTTTTGCAATACCATTCGTTTTGTGACGCAGGGGTACAATTATGTAAAAAACTTGTAGAACTAATTACAACTTCCCGAGACTTTTCTACAATTGGTTTTTGCCTCCAATTGCCTGCTGTATACTTTACACTTTTATGAATCATTCCTTGCCACATGTTTCTAGGTCTCTACCCAACATGTTAACAAATTGATGCATTTTGTATTGTTGTATTAATATTTAAAGTTATAAGCTTCTACACAAAATACTACTACTTCTATACTACATCTACTGGCTTCTGTGTATTATTACTTCTTAGTACATACAATAATCTTCTATATAAAATTAATTTTCTATACAAAATTGAATAACATATTTCCTTTGTCGACGATTAATGCACCGATAAGATGATAGTCTTTTCATGCNGTTTCGTGCACAGTAATATCGCCATGGATGGTGACATCCGACGGAATGCTTACTCCAACTTTACTCTGACAAATTTCTCATTACGCCTTTCACGCAAATTGTCTAACATTTTTCACACGAACTGACAATCAGATAAACTGTACATCGAATAAGAAATATGCCAACATTGCATTTTCTATTATAAAAATATGACTAACAGCTCTTCTCTATGTTTTTCTATCGCTCTCTTCTTTATATTCTCTCTATCGTTCGGTAACACCTTGCATTCCCAAAGCTCATGCAATCGTTGTTCTACCTATTCTTTGATCCTACGATTTATCAGGAGACGAATCCCTTCGTGAGCGTAATCAGTTCACGAGGCATGATTCCTGTTCCTAGGCGTGGAATAACATTGGTATGACATTATGACAGTGATACCGTTGACACTACGCCCCGAACCGATCGCGTCACGATCGACATTGGGCACGCGTCGCGGCACATATTCTCCGAGAATCTCAGCCAATATCGACGGCGGCTTAACCGAAAACAGATTGCAAACGGATCGAAACGTCCCGGTGACATGCGATTCGACGGTTCGTTTTATCTCGTCGTCGTTTTAGATCGGCCCGATACCCGGTGGTTGGAAGAGAAAGTTCGATACCGAGAAAACCTTAACACTCTGCGTTGTATTATGTCACGTATAAAATTGTGGATTGCATGTGCGGAACACATATGTGGGGATGTCTAGATCATTGCCTGTCGAGGGTGAATCCTGTTTCGTTACAACTGACGCTGTTACGTCAGTAATATGACAAGAAATAATAAATATTTCGACTGAGAGCATCTGACGTCTACTTATTACTGTTATACATTTAGAATAGTAGGAGTAGAACGTTTTTTTCACTGTTAACCCAATGATGTCATATTTAAATGCCTACACAGCTGACTGAGAAATCAGACACTGTTTTCAGACTCAGTTTCATCGTCAGAAAACTCACAACGTACTATGTAAAATATTTTCGATAAGTTTCCTAAGTCCCTCCTCATTATCACTACGAAATCTTCCCAAACATCATAAAAAAATCGCGTAACAACCCCAGGTCGTCGTACAATTCAAATCGGTTAAATAAGTTTTGATAGAAATATTGTGGAATTGTTTCTATGAAAATGAGAATAATTCGTGATAATCAGCATCGTCGTTAGCGAACAGTATTACGTAAAACATGTTCAGAGTTTAAACTTTATTTCTACATTCGTCGTGGCTTTTTGCAATACCATTCGTTTTGTGACGCAGGGGTACAATTATGTAAAAAACTTGTAGAACTAATTACAACTTCCCGAGACTTTTCTACAATTGGTTTTTGCCTCCAATTGCCTGCTGTATACTTTACACTTTTATGAATCATTCCTTGCCACATGTTTCTAGGTCTCTACCCAACATGTTAACAAATTGATGCATTTTGTATTGTTGTATTAATATTTAAAGTTATAAGCTTCTACACAAAATACTACT